>NC_056725.1:1473872130-1474172130 GCF_019279795.1 Protopterus annectens
TTCTTAACCTCCATGCCCCTACCTGTACCATTAGAATTAGGACTAAAACTGCCCCATGGCTCACAAAAGAAACCAAACACAAAATGTTGCTTAGAAACAAACTCTGGTCTAAATGGCAAGCCACCAAAGATCCATCTGGTCACACTAATTTTAAACACATAAGAAATTCCACTAAATCATCTGTACGTCTTGACAAAAAAAACTTTTTCTTTCACCTCCAGCAAAATAACCACCGGAATCCAAAGAAATTCTGGACAGGGATTAATGCTTTACTACACCCAGGCACATCTAAGACACCAACCCCTGCTAGTACTGCCAAAAATAATCCTAAACAGATTGCTGACTCCTTTAACAATTTCTTTACCGAAGCTATCCAGTCACTTGCAAACTCCTTACCTCCCATTCTTACATTGTCACCACCCTCCTCTTTTCCCTCCCCACCCACTTTTCAATTACAAACTGTACCTACATCCCTCATCAGTACCCTCCTTTCAAAACTCAAACCCTCTACCCCTCTGCTGACTTATTACCTGCTCAATATCTTCAAATTGCAGCTAAAGTTATTGCCTACCCTATCTCTATCCCTATAAATAGAACCATCAAAGAAGGCACTATCCCTTCCATCTGGAAGATCTCTCATATTATTCCCCTTCATAAAGGTGGAAGCTCAACAGAACTTTCAAACTACCGTCCTATTGCCCTTCTTTCTCCTTTAGCTAAAATCATGGAAAAATGTATACACCAACAATTGCTCGAACACCTCCTTCTTAATGGTCTACTAGCCCCTCTCAGCATGGATTTCGTCCCTCCCATAGCACTACAACTGCTCTTCTTTCCTTTTCTGATCACATAAATAAAAACTGCAATAATAACATCTTCTCATCTGCTATCTTTATAGATCTTTCTAAAGCATTCAACATGGTTAATCATCAAATTCTCTTGAATCTTCTAAAATCTCTCTCACTTGATATTCTGGCACTACAGTGGTTCAAGTCATACCTAGATAATCGAAAGCAGGCAGTCCTCTGGGAAAACACTCTATCATCCCCTCTTCCTGTCTCCCTTAGTGTCCCCCAAGGATCTATCTTAGGTCCTCTATTAGTCTCCATATTTATTAATGATCTTGTCTCTAGTATCCCCCAAGCAGTAACCATTCAATATGCTGACGACTCCACCTTGATCTCCTCAGCCACTAACCCTACCATACTTCAATCCCTCACCCAAAATGTCTTTCAGCTTGTAGAAAACTGGTTCCTACAGCGTTGTCTCCTCCTTAACCCAAATAAGACTAAACTACTGCTATTCACCCAAACACATAAAGCTAACACACTCCATTTCTCTATCGTATCTAAAAATGCACAGTCATATCTCCTGACACAACAACCAAACTTTTAGGGGTTACTATCAACCATAACCTAAACTATGACACTCATATTAATTCCAGTATTAAATCCATTAACAAAAAAATTTGCTCCCTCTACAAAATTAAGCCTTTCCTTACTCCTACAGCCAGAACTACCATTGCCCACACCCACCTCATCTCTACTCTCTTGTATGCATCACCTTTATATACTAACCTATCCAAAACCAACCTGAATAAATTATCTACCGCCTATAATAGTATAGCCCGTTTTGCTACCAGCTCCCCTTTTAGAACTCAACACTGCTTCAACCTAAAACAACTTGGTTGGCTTGAATTGCACAATCAACTCTTATCTCAGCAACTTATTATAACAGAAAAAATCCTTTACTTTACTGAAAAAACACCAATCCTTACCAAACTTATCAGTCCCTATAAAAATCTTTCTAACCTGCGCTCATCTCACAAACTTTTAGTATCCACACATAAATCCAATAATAAAGCAGGAGACTCACTTTTCTCCTGTGTAGTAGGGGAATGCTGGAACCAACTCCCAACAGACCTCATTACAATCTCCTGTTCCTCACTCTTCAAAAATAAGCTAAAACTTTATCTCACAAACCACTGGCTCTGTCCATGCAGCAACCCTGACTAAAAATATCCCTTCCTGCATATTACTAGATTACTCTTCCTAAATTATTTCACATTGTGCTATTCTGATTCTATATGCCACATAACCTGCAAATTTGAACTACTTCTCCCAGTTTCATTACCTTTCCTTCCTACCTTATTCTTAGCAAACCTCTCTGTATCCCCCCCCCTTTTTCTTTCTGTCTCATTGTACCATCACTAATCCCCTCTCTACTCCTTGTATTAACAAAAAAAAAAAAAAAACAACTTATTGTTGCGGATTTAATGGGATGAGATTTTTTATTGTGAATTTAACTGTTGTTGTATTCTAATTATTTTATCTGTTATTGTTAACATAACCAAACAATTTTGTATTTTCTTCATGATCACAAATACCCTCTAACTTTGATTTGTATTAAATCGTTTGTCATTTTTTGGAGCTTTTCTCCCCGGGCCTCTACTGAAAATGGACATATCCAGATAGACTAGCCCGGTCAACAAATGTTAAATAAATAAATAAATATATATAGATATATACATACATATATATATATATATATATATATATATATATATATATATATATATATATATATATATATATATATATATATATATATATATATATACACACACACATGCATATGGGTCTAGGACTGTTGCTCAAAAGCACATTTACCCGAAAGGTAAATGGCCGAGCACACTTTCACGAAAGTGAATTTTTACCAAAAATGCACTTTCATGAAAGAGAAAAAAAAAAAAAAAAACATAAAAAACGGCAACTGAGCGACAGGAGCTGTTGCTTAGATCGTGGTACAGTGGGGATAAGGGAATATTCCGTTTTCCCCACTGTAGTGTGATCTCGGAGTGAGAATAGTAAAGTAGGGACGGTGTGGGGATCTTGTTCCCTCCATAAACGTGCTGACTTTTATTTTATTTTTTGTTTTTTATGTTTTTTTTTTTTCTTTTTCGTGAAAGTGCATTTTCGGTAGAAATGCACTTTTGTGAAAGTGTGCTCGGTCATTTACGTTTTGTGTAAACGTGATTTTTGAGCAATAGTTCTAGATCCATATATATATATATATATATATATATATATATATATATATATGTGTGTGTGTGTGTGTGTGTGTGTGTGTGTATAAAGAGAGAGAGACAGAGAGAGAGGGACGATAAATGTAACATTGATTCACTGAGGAAGAGAGTCTGTCACCATGAGTCAAAGAAAGGTACTCTGTGATTTAATCTGGTGCAGTTTAACTCATAGTATATGGCCTTTACTAAGCAGGTTTTGAGGGATGTGGATATGAGGTCCAAAACAATATGGCATTAGGTTTGATGCTACTGGATCGAGTTTTGATGATTTTTGCTTTGTAGCATCAGTTGTCTCATACTGTCAGGATAAAACTTCAATAGTCACATAGTGTCAGGACAAAACTGTTGCATTTTCCTCCCACTGCTTTCATTCAACTTACTTACAAAGCCTATGTATTTCTTGTCCGACTTTATGGGCAGGGACACTGATTTACATTTTTATTTTGAAAAATACCATTAAATCTCAAATATGTGCTGTTTTGAGTATTGGAAAATTTGAGACTAAATATTATATGGCATTTAGGCTCAAGTGCTCGTGCTCTCATTTAACTCTTGTATTTCATACAATTTAAAATACTTCCAGACTGCTTCATTGATATTATTGAAGATTCTGTACCCAGAATATAAGTAGATAGATAGATAGATAGATAGATAGATAGATAGATAGATAGATAGGTGGTGTGTGTGTGTGTGTGTGTGTGTGTGTGTGTGTGTGTGTGTGTGTGTGTGTGTGTGTGTGTGTGTGTGTGTGTGTGTGTGTGTGTGTGTGTGTGTGTGTGTGTGTGTGTGTGTGTGTGTGTGTGTGTACAAGAAAACCATAATGAAATCATGGCATTGACTACAAACTGCACCTAAAATAATAACCATAATTGCTATATACAATATCAAGAGCATGGGATTTCATTTTTGAGAACTTTAATCAGAGTCCTTGTTAATTTATTTATTTATTTTATTTATTTCCTGTTTGATAACCGGGAAAGTCCACTGGGCACATGGAGCCCATTTTCAGTGGAGGCCCGGGGAGAAAAGCTCCAACAATACAAAATACAGTGGGATACAGAATACAATACAAAATACGGTAGGATACATATTTAAGTAAATACACAGAATATAAGTACACAGCAAATGCAAAGTAGAAATACAAAAATATATGCTGTTTAAAGAAAACTATTTGGAATTATATTTATAATAGCATATTGGAACAAACAATATTTTCTAGCTATGGGAGGTTGCAATGTAGAAAAAGACAGAGTAATGATGAGAGTTATTATTCCTTTTGTAGAGAAGGTTAGTATAGAGCTTAGTTGTTGAAGGGTTAGAAGGGGGGTGAACTAGGTTGGGAGAATGCAGGTACATTTCCAAATAGAGGAGAGGTAGGAATGAAGTTGAGTTTTAAATTTTTCCACATTCTCCATTGTCCTTAGGGTAGGAGGAAGAGAATTCCATTTTTTGGCAACGGAAAAAGAGAGGAGAAGTTGTACAGGTGGATGGTTAGGTTTTTGGACAGTAATTAAGTTTTGGTGAGCTGACCTAAGTGTTCTATTAGGGATGTAAGGGAGTAGGATGTTTGTAAAGGCAGGGCATTTGATAGGGTTGAAGAGTAGTTTATGGGCTGTGATGAATTAGAGGTAGTCCAGATAGTTTGGGAGTTCTATCCAGTTTAGAGATCAAAGGGCAATACAGTGATGGGAGGAGTTTTTTGAGTTAGTGGCAAATTTGGAAATGTTGTTATAGCAGTTTTCTAATTTAGAAGTGATGGATGCAGATAGGTTGGTTAATAGGGGTTGCCATACATTAGGGAGGGAAGGAGGTAAGTAGAGGCAAGAGTATGTCTGGTATGGTGTGAAAGGAAGCGATTGTTCCTGTATAGCATACCAAGTTTATGGTGAGTTTCTTTATGTTTTGAAGAATATGGTAAACAAATTTTAGGTGCTAATCCATAGTTACACCTAGCAGTTTGGCATGGGGGATGATTTCAATAGGAGAGCTGTTTTGTCTTGGAACTTGGAAAGTGGTTTTGTCAAAAGGGAAGGATTTTAATGGTGAGAAGAAGAATATTTTGGATTTGTTTGCATTTAGGGAGAGGTGGGTTTGGAGCATCCAGGCATCGGTGGTTGAGAAGGCAGACTGAGTCTTTTTTAGAAGTTCAGGGAGATTAGTGGCAGAACAGACTAAGGTTGAATCGTCTGCATATTGGATTACTTTGGCATTGGGTACAGCAGAGTGAAATGTATTGATAAAGATATTGAACAGCATTGGGCCAAGAATTGATCCCTGAGGTACACCAGTGGAGATGTGGAGAAAAGGAGAGATACTTTTTCTCCATTTTTACAGAAAATGCATATGATTTTATCTGTGCCCACTAGTACCACAATACTGTCAATATCTAGAGGGAGTCTTCAGTTGTATTTTTACCTGTTGTAGTCTGTATGCCTATTTGCACCCTTTTCACTAATTTTATATATTGACTACATGTTAATGTTTCAACTAAAGGTTTTGCTCACTAGTACAGCATGCATATTGTGAGTCACTACCAGCTTCATTCAGGGAGGGAAGCAGTGACTGATGCCACGCATTACACTTCCTTTTCCCTTTGTGTAGCCTAGCCCTCTGCCCAGCACCGTAATGCTACAGATCACCAACTACTTACCTGTGTGAAAATCTACATCTATAAACTCCTTTGTAGGTGGTATTGTGGTGACGCCCCCTTTACCCCACTAGCAGTACAACCTCTATCCAGTCCTATATTATTGGGTGACTGAGCTCCCTCACTCTCACCTTCTTGGCATTTGGCCACTGCTGTCTGCACTACATCATTCCAGCCAACCTGTGTATTATATGCTGTGACCTCTGCTGATTGGTGATAGCCATATCCTCTGTGGCAGTCTATTGAGGAAGTGTCTATCTCTGACTCAGTTAGCCTCCAAACAAGTTCCATATCCTTTACTTTCTGGTGGTAAAGGTATGAAATCACATATACATTCAGTAATACCTGCCCTCCACTGATGTGTTTCTATCTCTTCTGCCCAGCCAGACCATCTAGTGTGTAGGCTATACAGCCATCTTAGCTTCCCTCCTGTCCCCATTCTTACCCACCCTCAGAGTGTGGCAATTTATACCTGATTAACTCCTCCGCATCTTCCAACACCTTGTGATAGAATATTTCTCCAGTTGCATTTTTCTCTTTACAATAATTACCAGCCACATCTAATATAGCTTTTATCTCTGTCGCTTTATCATTAAACCACCTGGCAACACGCACGTAGTACAAGCAGTAATATACATTTCTTCTTCTATTACTATGTGATGACATCAGATGTCACATCTGCATTATAATTCAAACCTTTTTTTCTTGCAGATTTATATTCCCTGCATCACTCTGTCATTACACTCCCAACACCACTCCCACTCTCCACCAACTTTATATTCATTTCCACATATGAAATTCAGCCATGCATAACTCACACAGTTTCCCCTCACATTCCTCCATGTACCTTACTCCCATACCTGCTGCACCTATAATTTCCACCCATTTTCATACTGAAAGTACAACCCCATGCACTCCCTCCAACAGGATGCTCTCCTCCCTGTCTGTCACAAAATGTTTCCCAGATTCTTCATCAAATTGACAATATTCCTTTTACTTCTTCTCTTAATATGTAATATTGTGGGTAACCTAGTACTTACTTATAATATGCAATTTCCCAAAATGCACACCTTCTCCTCCACCACGTTTATTTTGCCTTACGTAAAGCTTGGAGTATCAGACAAAAGCTGGAACATATGCAAGCTTTCTTTGCAGCCTAGTCCCCAAATTAGTCAATCATCATAGCCCCTTGGGTTAAATACTGTACTCCTTTGGGCACGTGTAGGGTCTGCTGGTGGGGAGAACAAGAATTGCATCTGCTAGCTCACCCATCCTGGCAGGTGGAAAAAGCTCTGGCTAACCACATGGGTGCACCTAATAGGAGTACTAGGTGTCTACTTGTAAAGCTGAAGATATTGCAAAAGGTACAGATTGTAGATTTGTAATTTAAGGGAGTGGGGTGCTGTAGTCTTGAGTATTTCCTCCTTTGGATGAGATGCCTAGTAACTATGAACCTGTTTTTCAGCTTAGTACCTATGACCCTGTTTTTCAGCTTGCCACCCATTCCCTATTGCAATATACCAGCTTACCATTTTTTAAATGTAACATAGGAAATGTATTCTTCAAGGGCAGCAGGTACTGAATTTGTAGATGAAACACTGAAATATAAATTTGTTTTATAGCAACAACATCTTCATTAATTTCAAATCTCTTTAATGTGGAATTATTCAGATGACTTTTAATTCTGCAGAGATTGTGCATATAGACTGAAATTGGTAGTTTGTAATGACAAACTTTTGAGTGGCCTATGGTTGAAATGTTCTGCCTTGGGCAGTTTGTCATTATCAGTTCATATGTTTTGTTTCATTGCTTACTTGCAAAAAGTTCAATACTATATATTTAAAACATACTCTAACAAGTTGTGCTGTATTATATAAGGGATATAATTCAATAATTATATATTATAATTGATACAATCAGGAAGGTGAATCAAATAACTTTTGCATGGTCCTAAATATGTGTGCAAGGGGCCTATGATTTGAAAACAGCCCAAAGGTAAACTTAACCTACCACAGGCCAGATGCATTTTCTTTGAATGTGTTTCAATGCTGTTTCAGTGAATGTGAGTTTCAAGGATAGAGAAGTTTAATGCTGTCTGTTTTCACTGTAAGACTATTGTTTTGTTTAGAAAATGTCTATCAGTGTTTGTGCTATAAAAATTTGAAATAAAATTGTAAATTAAATCTGAATTTCTGTAATCATTTTAGAAGTAAAGAATAAAATAGTATGCACACTGAGAGTTTTGGACAGTGTTTATGGCAAGTGGGGGAAATAGCCAAGTAATGGGACACTGGAATGGCTGCATGGTGGGGGCTGCATTGTGGGGAATTGAGTAGGGGGGCTCTGAGTTTGCACACCCCCTGCAAAAAAATCCTGAAAGCTCCTCTGGTTCTGGGACCTTGTAAATATCATCATAAGGTGCTTATCCACCCCTAACTTCAATCTAGCAAACATCCCCTTCCCCATCTAGTATGTATTCCCTTCCATTCATCAAACAGCCCCACAGCAAACAGATTTACTTCATGAATTCATCAACTTCTGTCCTTCTCCATCCAGTATTCCAACCTCCATTATGATTTTTTTCCATATAGCCATCTTGTCTACTGCTCCTTTAGAAGACAGTCAGATATACATAATATCTTAGACACCATTGCAAATGATGGACTTCTTCCTTGGTTCCACAACCTCTGCCACAATCACTTAATTAAACCACTACACCACAGTTATAATATGTCTTTGCTGCTATCCCATGCACATCCTTCCCAAATCTTCCAAAGCATCTTCCTCATATGATTTCAGTCACGCTTCCATACTTCTCTTACTAAGTAAACTCCTTGAAAAGAAGGCTATGTAATAAGTTATTGTCCTCCATGAAGAAATAGTACCTACTTTCTAGATGGCAACAGGTCTTCTGGCTTTACTGAAGAAACCTTAACAAGTACTGACAGAGAACACCTAACAGATGACATCTTTATTACACTAACCAAACCTTTCAATCTAATAGAACACACTCTACTTATAGACTCTCACTTGCATTGGAGTCAGTCCCAATACCCTTGTCTTGTTCAAAGACTTCCTTTCACACACAAACTTATAAAACACTAGGCCCTCTCTACCTCTAACTCAGAAACTTATTCAAAGGCAGTTTTCAAAGGGTCTGTTTCCTCCCTGTTACTCTTCACCATCTATATAAAGAGGTTATCTTCTTACCAGTCCCTCCTACCAATTACAGTCTATGCAGGTGCTATTGTTCTGCAGGTCAACCTCTTAACCTACCTCTATAAAATGTCACCTTTAATCTAATCACAATCTTCTAGCTTGCTGACTTTATAAAACTAAACTACTTAGGTTAAACAAAAAAAAATTAGTAAAAAAATAAAATACAATAAAAACACTGTCACGTTCTTCATCTTTAGTAAAAAAAGTAAAGAGTTCCAGTTAGATCTACAACTGAATCTCCAACCCAACTTCTACTCACCTGAGTGAACAAATGCCACTGGCTAGGGCATTCTACATACATAAGTAGAATGTGCCCTTCCTTTATCTTCATCTGTTTTCAAGTGTTTAGTAACCCTCCAGACCCTCTCAAACCAAATTTACAGATTTATCACCTTATTTCTCATGACAGAACAGTACAGATACTTTCCTAATAAAGTGTATTGTCTTCCTGTAACTCAAAGACGTTAACTGCTGGTGGGCTGTCTTCTTTTCAAAGTCCTCAAGCAGGAATCATTTCTTTTAATTGCAGGTCACTTATCCAGTAGATCCTCCAGCTACATCTTCAGATCCTGACAATCCTCTGAATTTTCCCATATCTCACCAAAAATAATTAGCACAGCATTGATGATGCCTTCTGAGTCAGGGACACCAAACTACAGCAATCCATTTCCTCTAACACCTAGGCTCTTTCCCCAATTCTGATCTGACTCAAAAAAGTACCTCTTTAACACTGTAAAATATAAATACTTCCATCCTTCTGACATATCGTAATCTCTGTCACCTTCTGTGTCTGTCTGAGATTATCCCGCAGTCTCTTTTTTCATTTATACTATTTATATTTTTTTACACTTTAACAAAAATGCTGACTTTATTCCTTTCCTTATTCTCTTATGAAGTCTGTCTATAAACCATTCTTATTTTTTTTTGGCACATCCCAGGCTGACATGAAAATGGTCCATTAGGATTTGCGCTCTATCCTGTTAAGAAGTATTAAATAAAACAAAAATAAATTAAATATGATGGTACAGTTGTACATTTATCTGTTACAATGAATAGCTGTAAAATACTAAGTAACACAAGGCACTCAGCAAGTAAAAGGGATAGTTAACTAGTTCAGGAATAAGTAATTCCAAATAACCACTTCTTAAACTTGCTGTCATATGCTTTTATCCACATTATTGTTATAGTGTTTGTGTGCAAAAGACCATATACTGATACATTGGAAACCATGTATAATGCAGTGCACATTACAGTAGAAAGTCAATTATCCAAACGTCGATTATTAGAAATGATAATTATCCAAACACAGCCTTCCAAAGTTTTCAAATAGGAAAAATCAAAGTCTGAATATGTAAATATTATAAGTATTTGCTTGTGCATGTTTTTTGAGCTTGTAGCTTATTTGTGTGTGAAAAATATTTTTTATTGTCCACTGGAATCGCGAATGGTTGAAAAGTGTATTACCTGCATGCAGAAAGAACAATATTTTAGAAGTTTTTTATCTGGTTCAATGTATGTTTGATTATCTGAACAATTTGATTATCCAAACTACCCTAGGTCCTAATTAGATTAGTTAATCGACTCTCTACTGTATATATATATATATATATATATATATATATATATATATATATATATATGTATATATATATATTCTTTCATACTTATGAACTATAGTATTTTTTGCTAAGAAAATTATGGGCAACACATACAAACCAGTGAAAATACTGTAAAAAAAGAAAGAAAGGAAAAAAGAATAATAGCAGTGCGAGGGACATCTACACATACAAATGTTATTTTCAACAGTGGAGTGGAATGCATTTGAATTTGCCCATCTAATTCTGGTAGATATCCCAAACAGAGCATCATAAATGTTTTTCCTTTGTAAGTCCATAAGTTAGTACTTGAGTTCTTTGCCATGTTCTGTAGTTGTTTACCCAAGCACATTATCTAGCTATACTGGCAGGGAACTGGTACCTCACCAAAAGAAGGAGTTAAATTAAAAAAAATGAATGAGTTCTCTCCCATTAATCTGGAATATTATAGGTTACTTCTGAGTGACTTGTATTTAGTACACAAGAAAGCCTATTTGAATCATTAAGGCTAACCTTATATGTAATTAGTGAGAACAAAAATCTGGTAATGTACTACTAAAAACATTAACAGGCAAGAATAATAACAGATTTGTAACTTAGCACATGCCAAATCAATGGCACTTGAATATCATTGGATATGTAACAAAGCACATCTCTAAGTGAATTTAACTCATTGCTCTCTACTGTTACCTGTAGATGTGTTTTGGTCCCCTCCCTGTACTACCTGTCATTGAATACAATCACCTGTTATGCAGTGAAGCTACTCCTCAAAATATCCTAGGCATGCCCTGTTCAGTGGTACATTTCCCAGTACAGTAAGGCTGTCACAGGAAAATGCCAGGTATTGCATACAATATGCTATATACACAGCACTGTACTTTTGAAATGTTAGCGACAAATACATTTAATTGTCCCTGCATGTGTCACTAGTCTTTTGTCGCTGCTATTTTTCCTAATCTAAATTAATTAAAATAGATTTTTCACTTGATCTTTACCACTTTGTCAGTAAACAAGTACAGAGGGCTTGCAGCTTTGCAACCAATGGATATTACAAGTTTTTATTCATAATATTAATTTGCTTTTTAAATCCATCTTATCTTTGCTATGGCTTAGTTTCAAACATTAAAATCATCAGCAGTCTTGCTTTTTAAAATGTATCTTCCATTTCCCAAGCTTCTTCAATAGGAAAACCAAGGCAACAAATACTAATTGTGAAAATTATCTCCTGAAATAATTACAGAAAGCAATTTGCTGATGAGCCTCCCTTGTACTCTTTTGACCTAACAAATAAACCTCAGCATGAGTGACTTGATTAAAACCTAAAACAAGGTGATCCATTCTCGCACATTAGGACTCACAATTGTACTGTATGGAAAATGAGAATCATTTAGTACGATGATTGATGCACTTTAAGTAGCATCTGCAAATATAAAATTCCTTTGGAATGTCCCTATGGATTCTGATAAATATGCCTGACACATTTTCCCATCGCCACAAATTGCTTAAAAGAAACATGTCTATAATTAATATCTACCGCTTCCTTTGTACATAGTTAAAGCAACTATGAATATATTAGTCCAGCACCTCCTCCACCCTGAGGAATAAAAGATACAGGCAGATAATTATTGCATAGCATGCTTCAATAATGATGGTGAAGTGTATTCATCTGAATAATTACTACAACCACATTACAAATGACAGGTTATTACTACATGAACATTACAAATGAGAGGTTATCTGATAATATCACTTAATTGTGGTTTTTGTAGTAATTTCTTTGCATGAAATATCCTTCCTGCTTGAAAAGCAACTAGTCTATCCACCATCTGTATATAAATTTAGGAATGAAACTGTATTCATGCTGCAAAATATCCCAAACAAATTGCTTTTTCAGGTGCAGTTTACTGACTTTATCCTTGTTGGAATTTTGGCAGAAAAAAATGTTATGCAAATATTAATACTGATGCATTATAATGGAGTTTCTGAGCTTATGTAATCTCTGAACAAACAAGATAACTCTAGCAAATATAATGTAGCACTTCCTGAATGTTTATTTCATGACACCGGTACATTCCAAGCTCTCTTATGCTAGAGTGGAAAAGCACAAGCAGCTACCGGTTCTTGTAAAGCAATAGGAAGTCCATTTCCTAAACATAGTTGTTAATTTTTCATTCTGCTGGAATGTCCGTGTTTTATTTTTAGTCTAAGGGTATTTCAACAAGTTTCTAATGAGGAAATAAGAACTTTATGTCCTTTGAGAAATCAGTTTCATGGTTTTCGATATATCCAAAACATATTCTGATACATAGCAAACTATGAAAGTGATTGCTATGTATCAGCAAAATCATTCTGTTTGTGAACCTAAAATTCATTAAGCGATAATAAGCACAAATGTAAACCCCGGGATTCATTAGTGCTGTGTACATGTCTTGCTGAAGCTAATTTGATCAGTCATATTTGCACGATGAGCAGCATTGGTAATCGAATATAAAAGAAGCTAATGCCCACAAACTAAGCTCCCCTGCCCCGTTGAGGTAAGTACTTGATCAATGTGTGCGCACAATGTAAACAAAGCAGTGTATGTATACACACACACACACACACACACACACACACACACACACACACACACACACACACACACACACACACACACACACACACACACACACACACACACACACACACACACACAGTGATTCGGAAGTGAGTGTGCATGTAGACAGCACAGCAGATAGCTAAATCCGGAACAGATAAGCAAGCGGGAGCCTAGCAACAACTGGACAATACATGTTCAAACTGTTGTACTTTACAAAGAATGAATTCATAGATATGTGGAACATTACTGACCTTGTCAGTCACATTAACAAACACCTATTTTTTTTTTAAATGTTCAGGAGGAAAAATCTGTTTTTGAAAAATATGGTAAGAAATAAATGTTTTAAACTCCCAATGCAGAAATACTAGAAAAATAAAAAATAAATCCTTAGACAAATGCAAATGGTACTGGAATACTTGTACATGCATTTCCTGTAAGTAGTGAAAGTGGGCATAGTAACAGTTGTAGCAGTAGCATGCATGCATGTTATGGAGGGTAGGAAATGAGACACAGAACAGATCAAGATCATTACAGACAGCAGTCCTCAAAGATATGCCACAGAAATACCAGTATTATGTGGAGCAGAAAATAACTCATTATGATGTATAAATTGTTAGTAATGTGGAAATCATAAAAGGTGAGATGTAGCTCCATGGAAGATGTGGGGCATATCATGAAAACCGTACTGTGATAGAACTGTTGCCAGAAGACACTTATATGGAGGAAGTTCATTAGTAACTTTTATGTCTGGGAATTCATATGGACATGTTAAAATGTGAGAACAAGAACAGCCATGAAAATGTGACATGCACTGAGAAATAATTACAAGACATGCATGCATTAAGTCACTATTGTGTAGTGAGAATTGTTTCATACACTGCTTCAGTGTATATCAGATGGCAGTGGATAGCATATCTACTTATATATCAATTGCATTACATATGTATTAGCTTATGCTACCGCACAAAAATACTTAACACAATATTGACAAAGTGCACATCTGAAGGGTTTGTGACAGCAGTTTTTGAAAATGACTACTGAACTGAGTATTGTGCAACCAACAACAGCAATACTTGGACCACAACATTCAACATACCTCACAGGCAGTAGTAACATCACATCAGGTTGACACTAAACTGTGGAAACTGCTATAGTTAACATAGTATTTTTACATAGGCCTGTAACACTGTTGGTATCCTTCCAGCATTGCCTGTGACCACCATTGTGTAACTATTGGCACAGTCATACGGCCAAAGCAAATTCTCAGCATTTTGTGCCACAGGATAAGAAATAAGTTATACTCCTCAACAGTGATTACAGATGCTGCTTTGTGCTAACAGTCATGCAGTGCAAAATGCAAGATGTACATTATTAAACTGACCATACTCTTAAGTAATTTCAGCAATTAGAGGATTAAAATCAGACACCCATTAAAAACAATAGATTAAGTGACATCAAATCTGTTGAGTAAGTCATTCCAGCAGGTCAACAATGTTGTCTTTATTATTGTTTTGGTGATTGACACAGTCAAATGATGTAGACAATGCTGGGAGTGAACACATGTCCATGTAACTTACATTCTGCAGAGATGTGAATTAGCTGCTGACACCACAGAAGAATTCATAATACAGTTATGAAAAGAAACACAGATGAAGGGATAATCT
This sequence comes from Protopterus annectens, assembly GCF_019279795.1. Taxonomy (NCBI): domain Eukaryota; kingdom Metazoa; phylum Chordata; order Ceratodontiformes; family Protopteridae; genus Protopterus; species Protopterus annectens. Next base: position 1,473,886,940 of record NC_056725.1, read on the forward strand.
GAACATTGTTTTGAATAAATACAGCCTGCTTTAAAGGATGTGTATCATCCGAGGATCAAAATTCTGTATCTGTGAAAGCATTACCACTAAGTAACTTTGTACACATCATTGTTTGTAGAGTAAGACAAAAGTGCCCGTAAACACTTCACTTTGAACACATTAATGCAAGCTACACATTTTTAGGATGGATTTGAGTATCTTCTTTTCTAAATCAACATTGTCTAGATCTGTACAATAACTGATGACCCACACAATAATTCATAGATAAGCAATTGTAAGAAAGCATACCGTTGAAGGGATAACTTGAACAGTGTAATGTAGTACATATGGCTTCCCTCAAAAGGGAGTACAACAATTGGGGGGGGGGGTCATAACTTTTTCAATGTGTAAATGTTAGCACTAACTGGAATTATACAATGATGGGTCACTCATTCAAAAATATGCATGCTGATTAAACAGAACAACCCCTGTGCCCATTGTGAAATCAAACACATACCAATAAAAAGAAGTGCAGTTGCTAAAGTATCACTGAGTGGCCAGACTTTTCTATTGATAAATGCTATGGAAGGCAGACCAAATACAAGAAAAATCAGATACATTCTACAAAACTAAAGAAACAGAAATGTACCTGATTTTCCTTTCATTTCTGTGCTGTCTTAGCAGACTGTGAACAACGAACAGGTTGGAGTTTTGCAGAATGTCCACATTTTTGCCTCATATTACAAAAAAAATAAATAAAAAAAAAAACAATGGACACTCTTTTCTCTCCATTCCCTCTCCTGAATAGCACATGCATGGGAATGTAAGTCCCATACCCTTACACAGTACATCAACAAACATGGAAGAACTGGAAACAACATGGAGGAGCACTACAGTGCTATTATACAAAGACATTGGGCAGGATTCACGAAGGCTTGCACGGAGTGTAAGAGACGTGCAACACTCCATGCAAGCTTCGCGATCCAGGAACAGCCCTAAGCTTCGTGTAAGAGACCAGCTAAAACGTCTCTTACACGGTCTGGGTGTGGACATGCTAAATACCTCACTTGCATCCGAAAGGTATGCAAATGAGGTATATTAGCGATCCACGAAGCAGAAACCAGTCCGTGTAGGAGACGTTTTAGCTGCAGAAATGTACTCAGTTGACAACTGAGTACATTTCTGCAAATCCCACAACGGAGCCATGTCAGCTCCAAAAAAGGTTGCATATGACTCAGGCAGCATGCCAATGGCCAAATATGTGGCAATTGGCAATATAACCCGATGCCAAAATAATAAAATTATAATTCACAGCCCCGCGCAAACAGGCTGCGCTGTATAAAAACATAAAAAAGAAGGTTATAAACCCACAAATGTGGGTTTCATGCAATACATGGAATGACAATGCAGGGACCAGCAGACCAAAAACAACATGGCCACCGTGTAGTGGTTGCTAAGGGGGGAAGCTGAGTCTAAGACATGTAACTAAGCATTGGTAGGCAATCTCATGTAAATGAGGGTACGGATACTGAATCTCACAGTCACATAGCAAATGAGCACAGTCTGAGTAGTGTAAGAGATACATAAGGGGGAGGAATAGAGTAGGAGATAGGTGACATCACAGGGGGGAATGGTAGAAAGAAATGCAGTTCATTGGAGGCCAGTGTAACATGACAGATGACAGGCACAGATCATGGAAAGAGGTGTGCCACTAGATAAGTCATGGAAAGTCAAGAAATGGAAGGTGTACACAGTTACTTAAACCAAAGTTTCTTGCTGGGCATGCATGCGCACGTGTGTGCATCAGGAAGCGCGAGTAGGACAGTGTGTGCACGTGTAAGGCAGTCTGAGCATGTGGGAGCGTGTTGGGAGATGTTTAACACTGTTTGCATGGGTCTGCGCGAGTGTAGGGCAGGCTGAGTATGTTGGAGGCTGTTGGCAGATGTGTAACAGTGTTTGCGCGGGTGTACGCGCGTTTTAACCCGAATAAGTAGATTCTGAACCATGTAAGCACGTGTGCGCTCGTGTAAGCCACTGTGAGCGTGTTTCTGATGGTATGCACGTTGCTCCCCCCAGAGGAAACAGAGAGGAAAAAGGAAGCAACAAAATTAATAGGAAGCTAGCAGGGATAACTGCTGAAGCTAGCAGGTGAAAACAATTAGAAGCAGGCAATTACACAGGCAGAATAGTAGCCCAGCCCAGCACTTAAAACTCTGCAAACAGTAGTACAGGATGTTTCCCTTAAGAGACACTGCAAGACAGGAGTAAGCTAATAGAAGTGAAAACTGAAAAAGCTTCACTCAGAGCAGAAATGTTAGGGGCTGCCATAGCTGTCATAATGAGACATAGGCGACTTGCTGAGGGTGGTGACAATGCAGATGGTGCCAGACAACCCACAGTGAGGAGACGGAGAAGACTGTACAGGCCCAGGGTCACCTACCACGGGTTACATGAGCTAGAGATAGTAGAGCGCTATAGAGTGGACAGAGAGCTCCTGCAGCAAATTGTTGAGCTGTGCAGGCCACGCCTCACACACAGAACCAACAGAGGGGAACCCATCCCAGTGGAAACCAAGGTATGTGTTGGCCTAAGAATACTAGCAACAGGTACCTTCCAGAGACCAACTGGCGATATGATGGGGATATCACAGGCATCAGCCTCCAGGGTACTGCACAAGTTCCTGGATGCCATGTCAGCACATGTCGGTGAACATGTATATTTCTCCAATGCCCGTGAGGTATTGGCCAGCAATATGCATCTCTTCCATCAAATAGCAGAATACCCTGAGGTACTAGGTGCAATAGACTGCACGCACATATGCATCAAAGCACCAGCCGGTGAGCAAGCTAGGGCCTACATTAACAGCAAGGGCTTCCCCTCCATCAACTGGCAGGTCGTGTGTGATGCCCAGGGCATAAAAATGAATGTGTGTGCTGGCTGCCCTGGGAGTTACCATGATTCCCACATCTGGCATTTGACGCAGCTGTACCAGACATTTGCCAATGGGGACATCCCACACGGACACCTAGTGGGGGATGCAGGTTATGCACTGGAGCCGTGGCTGATGACACCCATCAGAAATGCACACACACCAGAACAGGAATGCCATAATGAGGCACACGCACAAACACGTAATGTAATAGAGCGTGTGTTTGGGCTGCTCAAGTCATGGTTCTGGTGTTTGGACACATCTGGTGGAGCCTTGCAGTACACACCAACTACATGTACCCAAATTGTCATGGTATGTGCTATGCTACATAATATGATCTTGCAAAAACAGCTGCAGCAGGACCAGCATAGGGCCGGGTCAAACAGCCCCCCACCATTGCCAAGGCCATCACAGGCAGAGCGTGACTCGGAGGAGGAACAACCTGAGCCTGCCCCAGTAGGCAGAAGGAGGCGTGCCCAGTATGCCCTGGCCTTGGCAAAGAGGCAACGCATAGCACATACACTGGCTCAGTAGGAACCCTGGGAATGATACCCCCTCTGACTCACTCAAATAATAACATGGATGCCTAAAATGACATGACCTGCTCACAAACATGTACAGGGAAGTGTAATATGCGCATCCGACAGAGGCAGCCCTGCAGCACCACCTGAGACATGAATGCTATGTGTTAAGTAAGGTAACACCATGTACTATATGCACAAATGAGCATCCTGACTAACATGCACCCTCACCAAGCATGAAGCCACAAAATGACGATGGGATGATCAAGTGCAATAACTGGCTGAAGTAATGCAGTCAGTCAAAGGGGAGCCAATGTGTTTCAGGCTGGGAAGACATGCGGAGCTAGACATGATGCACCACCTGCTAGGGGTGGCGTGCACCTATCATGCCATGCCCCATGGATACCGGCAAAGGCTGTCAGTACCCACAGCATGCCCTGAATAGGTAAGTCTCAAAACACAAACCCACCTTCATAGGTTCTACAAGGGATAGGAACCTAGATGTAATGCTACCCAATGACAGATGTATAAACAGCAAGATGTGTGCAGTGTAAACGCACACAGTGTGGAGAATGTAGATACCAGTCCTGTAATAGAGAACTGGGCAAGGCTCACATCAGCACCCTAACACTACCAGGTCACACCTCATACTGTGCTGTACAGCCGCAAAACATGGAACAAGCTACAAAAGGAGGGTGACTAGCAAGAAATGGAAAGGATAACCACACCCCCATGTTGGTACCACAACAAGACGCAGCATGGAATAGCCATGGTCAAATACCAATGGCTAAAACTGCCTCGCAGTATATAGCCTGCTGCAGACTACTGTCCTAATACCAGGAACAGCACCTGACCTATGTCAGAATACATGAATATATCAAGCCCCCCAAACCACATTATATTGCTTGTCTGAAAATACCCAGACATACACCAGTAGCATTGTACTAGCACCAACACAGTAGGAGAAAATTACCCAGATTCCATAAACCAAAATGCCCAGGAACAATGTACCACTCCCACAAGAGGGGTAAGCATACTGGATGTGATAATCAGCAACATGTGTACTGGATGGCAAGATGAGAAGTGTACCCCTCACTGGTAAGGCCAGACCATAGAGTAATCACACTGGATATACACATCCTGACCCCAGTCCCTGGCCAGAATACCACAGTGAAAAACATGTGTAAAGTATAGGTTGCAGCCCTCAAAACTGATGTTGAATCCACAAAAGGCCCTGTGCAAGTGCAGAATATGGGACACACCACAGAACATGTTATACAGGCATTCCATGAACACAGCCAGGAATGCTTGGAGTATGCAATCACAAATAACAACAAGACACAATGCCATACACGCAGGCATCTGGCATGCTGGCCTCCAGACATTACCAAACCATGCAAGAGAATGAGGAAGCTACCACATGATAGAGCAAACATAAAAAGGGAAGTAATCACTTACCAGTAGTATGGTAACAACATATGTCCACACATACAATCCACTAAGTCCAGCCACAACAAGTAGAATATGTGAATCCAGAGGCAATGTGATGCCAGTACCAAGTACACAGACAACCACAACACCCCCCAATAAATACAAATATATGTGATAGATGCATCCATGTATCCAAACCAGAGGTTGAGCTCCAACAACTCAGTACTGTCAAAACTAGTCAGGAGGAGAAGGTAACCACATACACCACAAACCCAGTCCCACGTAGACCTACCACAACTGTAAACCAAACACATAAACACAGACAAATATTCCCAGAGGCCTTAATTACAAACACAACACATCAACAGAAGCCTCCAAAGTAGATCACAAGCAACCACAACCTTCAAACATAGCACATGCAACGAATAGTACGCAAAGCTGGTGTGCCAAACAGTCACAGGCCAGAAGGAGAAACAACATGCCTGATACAGTCGTAATAGGTGTCTGTATAGGCAGATACACTACTGTCCCATTCACCAGACTGAACAAGGGAAAGGGTAGAGTAAGCTGCTTGTAGGCTGCCACAAAATGCCACATAACACAAGTACGCAGGTCACCCCAAAGCAAGCAGAAATATGATGCACTCAATGTCCATGCTGGTGTGAATTACCTGAGATGTACCTCCCTGGTCAACATCAAAAGAGACATGGATGGTCCCTCTGAGTATGTACCCCATGGCGGGATGACACTGGCTGTGTGCAGCATCCAACCTTCACCAAGAATGATGCCACAGTACAAACACAGAATGCTCATGTTTAACAGCTGGCACAGTTACAGCTGTCAGTCCAAGAGGGTCTAATGTGTGTCTGCTTGAGATGTCAAGCATGACAAGCCATGCTGCTGTTCCAGGGATGGCTGTCAGCTGTTACCGTGTGCATCTGGATACTGGATAAGGCCTTTGCCGCCTCCACAGAGCCGTATGTAGGCAAGGCCAAAAAGACTACCCACCACCCTAGAAAACATAAGTGGTAGGAAACATAAGGTAATGCTGACCAATGCCAGATGTGTAAACTGCAATATGCATGCCCCTGAGGCACTTCCCATTATGGAGAACATTGATGTCTGTGCAGTGACAGAAGCCTGCTGCAAGCCTAGTGATAGCACACCAGCACTACTAGGTTATACCACATATCATGTGTTATGGCCCCAACACCTGCACCAAAACATCAAAGGAGGGGGAGTATCCATATGCAGCACAGACACCCATATTGCCAGGTAACTGACAATGCACAAAGCAGCGGACACCACCCATGTGCACATAACTGTAGTCAAAACTGCTGTACAGTCTGTAGCATGCGATAGACCACACTCTCACACACAAAAACTCCACCCAGACATCCGAAGACACTGGACAGTATGAATGTCCCACCAAATACCAGACAAGGTACACACAAATTACCACATAGGTGTCAAACCATTATGTATGCAAGGAGTAATCAGGGACCTAGGGACACAGGTCAACATTAATCTGTCATGTGACACCCACAATGCCAATGTGGCTATGAAGACTGTTGATACTGGACACTGTATCATGAAAGGATTCACATCAACATCAACAGAGGTCATTGTGCCGCTGTACTGTTCCCTTATCAGACCCATAATCTAGTACAATGACTCATATGGGATGTACCGTACGTGACACCTGCAGCAGTTCGGAAGACCTCATAGTTACTCCACCAACAGGATAAAGGGTGTGAAATATATGTCATATGCTGCCTGGCTGTAGACACCCCAGCTGACTGCAGTCACACACTGCCTACACAGAGGCATTGTATGTCTGTTGTACAAGGCCATGTCCAACACAGGAGTAATGGACATGCTACACCACAGGAAATCAAAGCCATTGGAGCTGTGAGAGTCACAGATGTCAGCCTCAACACATAATGAAATAAGATGTGCTGGAGGGACAGATACATAACCCATAGGCTCCCCACACCCAGAAACAGGATCCCAATCCATGGTAGGCAGAGCCCCTCACTGACACCCCTCAACAGGAATATTGCCAAGTGGATGGATGACTGTACATGTATACTGGGGGTCCCCACGGTGTCACGACCAGACAGAGGCACAGTGAAGAACCTCATAAATGGCCATAATTGAACATAGCAAGGGATGGCGAAAGACACACACACTCTGGCTAGGCTTACTAATGGCCTAGGGTGTCTAGCCTAGTATGAACCCATGAACCTATGAAGATACAAAACGTACAGGATACTAAAGATATTCACAAGGCTTACCCAACTGATGGTAGGAACCATGTTGGGCATCCACAGATATGCTCCGAATCACACAGATATTACAAACAACATATCAAACACACACACATATTGCTAACATACAACCTGTCAGGTGTAGTGCAAACACCCCCCCCCCCGAGTGCAAAATACCTATCCCAGCAGACTGATGGTCCCCTGACATTGCAGATGCTGAGGTAACAGCCATCATCTGCAAAACAGAACACACAGCAGCAAAGGTATGTGATGGTGTCCTGTGCTGAGGCCAACATGGACTCCAAGAATAATGGAATGCCAAATCACACTACTGCCCAATGTCAGCCTTACCACAGGATATGTGCCCAAAGAGCAGTGTACAACAACAGTGGTCCATCACAACAAAGGTGTTGCCTAAATGGATACTGCAAGCTACCATCCCAGGATCCTGACAAGCTTGGTCTGCACAGCTATGGAAAGGATCAGTATGTACCGCAGACAGAAGGCTATTGTGGACCTACTGATACTGGACCCTACACAGTGTGGCTGTCGTAACTGCAGATCCTGCCCCTAAACATGTCTGACCCATTTGAAGCAGTCATTAAGGTCATTGATGAGGGCTATGTGGTCCACACAGTGTAGCTGGACCATGCACATGCTTCTAGACAATACCGTACAAGTTCAGTATGGATATGTTCACCAGCTTAAATATACACCCCTATGTCAGTAGAGGGGTTGCAAACCAGACCAAGGACAGAACTGACATGGTCATACATGCCGCATCCATGTCAGACTACAAAGCGGATATGAGTGGCATCCCACAAGGCCTGGTCTTGGCCCCCCCCTGTTCTGTATATATGTCCCATAGGTATAGGCCAACATGGAAGGACTGTGACTGAGCATGTATGCAGAGGAGTACAAACAGCCCACCATATCCGACCCCCAGCTGACACAAGCAACCCACAAAAGGGCCACCTACAAACAGACAACTGTAGCCATAGCCATGTCAGCAAGCTAATTGCAGAACTGTGTATAGACATCCACCGTGGATATACAGTAAGTGCCCACAAATTACCACACAGGTGTTAACCCATGAGGTACCTAACATGTAATGTGAGACCTGGGTACAAAAGGTGATAAATATCCTGCACTGGACAAACATGTGGCTGTAGTGTTCGCAGAAACATGTACCATATACCCTCCCAATCATGGAGGTTGGCAGATGTAGATAAGGGGAACTCACTGTGGCTCTGCAGCCATCCTCCATCAGCGTCACAACTGACTACAGTAGCCCCTGTGGGATATACTGCAGCAGACACCTCCATCAACTGTAAAGTCCACAACAGTACCCCACCAGGGGTAGCAAAGAGCATGAACAGATGCCATGTGTTGCCTGAGTAAACAAACTGCAGCCCCACACACCGCCATCCTTCCCAGCTACAGGAAAGCTGTGCCTGATGTATGAAGCCATGCCCAACAGGGAATGAATGAACATGTTGCACCTTGTACAATCTGAATGGCAGTGAGCTATGCACATGAGAGACCTGAACCCCAGCACTGACATACATAGGACAAGCTGTACAGAATGATCCATAACACAGGAGGCACCCCCACACTTCAGTAAACTCCTGGTACAGGTCAGCCAGAGAGCCACATATTGACACCCCTCAAGAGGCATCCTGATGAGTGTATGGGAGATGGTAGGCTACCCTGGGTATCACTGTTATGTCAGAGGTAGACGGAGGCACAGTATACTAACCATGACATATGTCATGGCAAACTCCAGTTACAATGTGTGTCGAAGGACAAACACACCCTGTGACTAGCATCAGAAATGGCCTAGGGAACATCCCTAGTGTTTGTCAATGTCCACCCATGTTGTGGAATACACTAGCAATGTTGGACGAGCCTGGTGTAGGTAGTCCATATCTGAACATATTGCAACATGGTCATATGTGCACAACTGGCCCCTACACAGTCTGTTGAGCTCACTATGAAGATGTCAAGCAGTCATAGGACGAAAGGCCAGGATACTGTCAACCACAGTGAAAGTACCGAACCAGTACACTATACAGTACTACAGTGTTAGGTCATTATAAAAGTATGTTGAGAACTGTCTGCAAAGTATCCCATGCAATCCCTGCAGGCACAGTATAATCCCTGTTGTGGCAGACATGAAGCAGTTGGCCAGTTAGTACACAACATGACACCCAACACACAATCATAAATGTGCGATATTGTCGAAGTTCACACACACCCAAATATGTGATGGACTTCAGAGTGCAACCTATGGAAAACTCACACTGAGCATGCTCGCACACTTTGATAAATGAGGCATATGTCAGACAACATGCCACGGAAAGGCTGAACTGGGCATGCTCACACACTTAGGCCATATCTCCGTTTAGCAGTTGGCCACACATATCTGGTATTTGTACGTGTCAGTCCAGGAACCAACCACAACACAGCAATCAGCCCAGTGCACACAGTAAATGACCACAGAGACATAAGTGATATAGTAGATCGCCGTCATATGCAAACATCTTCCACAGATACACAAGTTGGTCATAGGAACAGAGAATGCTATGGCAATAAAGACCTGCAAACAGTAGAACAGCACAACAAATATTGTGCATCCGACAATTGAACATATGGGTGTAGAGGTCAATACTAGGCTTCTTGCCCCAGGGAATGTAAGCTCAGCCAGAGTGTGCTTGGCATCTGCATCCCCAGGATAGTAGGCTACTGTGCCACTGTAATGTAGGTCACAGAAGGCAACATGTGAGGCTAGTGAGCTGTGCCTCTGTCAAACAGGGGCACCGTGGAGGTCTCAGGGATTGAATGTGCTAAGCCACAGCCATGTTGTCGGTGTGTGCTGTGAGAGGGTTGCTGAGGATCTCTGACAGTAGGTGTCCATCAATAACAGACTGAGGGGAGCCCTATCTGCATTCTCTGGATGATTCCTCTGTCAACACTGTGTTGTAATGAGTATGTGTGAATGAAGTGCCGTGCCGGAACTGTCCACAGATGTCCTCCCTCTGTGGGCTACAGCTCTGCAATGTATTAGGTCACTCTGTCTGTTGTACGGCGCATATATGGCTGGTGTACAGCTGACTGGTGTCTTGTTGTGGAGCAGTCATGGGTATATGTGGGATAGCATGACCAATGCAAACTGTACACATGCTCATAGAATGCAATTGTCAAGGATTATGCTGAGTGGCCAGTATAGTCCTCCAGCATGGGTCCTCTGAAGTCATCCACCCCAGGCTACACAAGTGTAGAGTCTGCTTGTGCTAAACACAGTTTGTGTGCAGTGACAACCTTGCCTGGGGGTGGAGATGAGATATGGATGTCCAGGGAAAGGTGGGTATGGTCAGATATCAACAATGGTGGTCTACCTCTGGTGTGGAACAGTGAGTACCCACGTTGCAGATGGACAGGTGCAATATGTATTCACCCATGTGGCTGTGGTGTGTAGTTCTGCCATAGCACATGGACCCACAAATTGTAGTGGCTGTAGGGTAAAGTGGTAGAGGCCTGAGTAGTTCTCATACACAATATGCCTGTACCTGATGTTAACAACTGGAATGGTGTATGTGAATACCTGCATATCCTGGCACTGTTCCCAGGGAAGCTAAGTGTGTGTCCTGGATGTGGGTGTGGTGTTCTGTACTGGTTGTGTTGTGTGTTACAGGTCCTGTGGTCCCAAAGCATGGTATAGAACATAACCTGCCAGTGCAATGTGCATATCTGACCCTGACGTAGGTGGCTGCAAATACATATATATGCTATCCCCCACCTGACAGGTAGTACTACATCTACATACCTCTGTAGAAATAAAGATGTCAGCACCCTATAAATACTACAGGTGCAGAACAGATGCCCAGTAATTCGGATAGTGCGCTCTGCTAATGCGTCTCTTTCAAGTGTCATAATATAGTTAGGAGGGGTTTGAATCCTGCAAATGCTCAGTGTGTGTGTGTGGGTGAGTGGGGTTTGTGTGTGTGAAAGGCTGTGAGAGGGAAATGTCCCTTTTGGCAACTGGGAAAACACACTACAGGATGCACATTCCCCTTTCTAAACACTGATGATGTCAGCACCCTATAAGTACAGCAGGTGAAGGGAAACCACCCAGTAATGCGAATAGCATGCTCCGCTAATGCGTCCATCTTGAGTGTCATAACATAGGTAGGGGTTTGAATCATGTACATGCTCAGTGAGTGTGGAGGGGGTTAGTGTGTGTTCAAGACTGTTTGAAAGAAGTATCCCTTTTGCCAACTAGGAGAATACACTACAGGATGCACATTCCCCTTTCTAAACACAGATGATGTCAGCACCCTATAAGTAGAGCAGGAGAAGAGAAGCCTCCCAGTAATGCGAATAGCGCGCTCTGCTAATGTGTCCATCTCGAATGTCATAACATAGTTAAGTAGGAGTTTGAATCCTGTACATGCTCAGTGTGTGGGGAGGAGGTTAGTGTGTGTTCAAGACTGTTTGAAAGAAGTATGTCTTTTGCCAACTAGGAGAATACACTACAGGATGCACATTCCCCTTTCTAAACACAGATGATGTCAGCACCCTATAAGTACAGCAGGAGAAAGGAAGCCTCCCAGTAATGCGAACAGCACGCTCTGCTAATGTGTCCATCTGGAGTGTCATAACAAAGTTAGGTAGTGGTTTGAATCCTGCAAGTGTGTGTGTTTGGATGAGAGGGGTTAGTGTGTGTGTGCAATTATGTGTGAGGGAAATGTCCCTTTTGGCAACTGGGTGAACACACTACAGGATGCACACTCCCCTTTCTAAACACAGATGATGTCAGCACCCTATAAGTACAGCAGGAGAAGCGAAGCCTCCCAGTAATGCGAATAGCGCACTCTGCTAATGCGTCCGTCTTGAGTGTCATAACATAGTTAGGTAGTGGTTTAAATCCTGCAAATGGCAAGTGTGTGTGTTTGGATGAGAGGGGTTAGTGTGTGTGCAATTTTGTGTGAGGGAAATGTCCCTTTTGGCAACTGGGAGAACACACTACAGGATGCACACTCCCCTTTCTAAACACAGATGATGTCAGCACCCTATAAGTATAGCAGGAGAAGGGAAGCCTCCCAGTAATGTGAATAGCGCACTCTACTAATGCTTCTCTCCCGAGTATCGTAATGTAATTAGGTAGGAGTTTGAAACCTGTAAATGGCGTGTGTGTGTTTGGATGTGGGGAGTTTGTGTGCGCGCATTTCCGTATAAAAAACATGTTCATTTTGGCAATCAGGAGATCACACTACCTGATGCACATTACCCTTTCAAAATACTGATGTTGTCAGCACCCTATAAGTACAGCCAGAGAAGAGGAACTATCTAGTAAACCGAATAGTGCGCTTTGCTAATGCATCTCTCTCATATGTCATGACTTAGTTAGGTAGGGTAATGAATCCTGCAAGTGTGCGTGTGTGTGGGGGTAGTAGGATGTGTGTAAATGCAAGTGTGAGAGAACAGATCCTTTTGGAAAATACTACAATACACCAGATGCTGCATACTCCCCCAGTAAACACAGGAGATGTCACCACACTATCAGCACAGCCAAACAGGGCTAGTTGGCTAGTAATGCCAATAGTGCACTCTGCTACTGAGTCTATTACCATTGTCAGAGTACAGATAGGTATGTTTTGGTAACCCACAACTGCCACGTGTGGTTGTGTCACACAGTATGACCTTGTGTGGGTCTTTGTACATAACAATGCATGCCATTGCCTAAACCAGCAATGGCATTGCACACATGATGTATGTGTGTGACACATACACATAAATACCTGTGACCTGCAGTAGTTACCATGTCTGACACATGCCTCGAGTGGATAAATGGTATTTGCAATGTATACCAATATGACTGTGTCTTACTGTGCAGGGTCTGCATGTGGTATGTCAATATACAGTGTGGGTGTATATGGTGAAATACCTACAGCAGGGGATACACATCTGGTCTGGGCCATATAGTGTACATGTAGTCGATGTACAGGTGCTGCATGTTCCCACCTGTTGTGGTAGTGGTAACATGTCATTCCACTGCAATTCAGTGACCACATGCTGTGAACCTTTCAACTAGTGTGTTGTAGCTACAGTAATGCTCATGCACAATGTTTGGCTGGATGCAGTCCAGCCATATAAACACAGTTCTTGAGACTGTCATATTGCCAGTGTTGTTATGGAGGATAGGTGGTCTTTCTGTGTATGGGAGGGTTGTGTGTGCCAAGTTATGAACCAGATGGCAGTCTGACACACTGTTAGCTGCACATGATTAGGCCCTGATACTTTGTGCTCTGCCAACAACCTGGAGGTGTGTGTATCTGTGGTACCTTGGGATATCACCCCCCTATCCATGTGTGTTACATGTGTAGGGGATGACAGGCATGGTATGGGGCATAACCTGTCAGTGATGGGTAACACCTGTGAGCCATGAATCATGAATCTGGTACTGCACAGACATTGCAGTTCACCGTGCTGAGGACAGTGTCTGGTGCATGCATCTTCTGGTGTACACTGCTGTTGTTATGTAGCAGCACTGTTAGTGTCCTAACCTGTGTGATACCCATGGAGGTGGCTATGTAAACCAAGTCCTGCAGCATAAGGCAATATGTGTGTACCAAGGAGCTTTGCCATTATACATCGGGCCATGGGTGTCACGTGCAAGATGACCCTCGCACATCACTGTGGTTTCCCTAGCATGTAAGCACACGTTGACAGCCAGCGGATACCCTATGAATGACAGTGGAGACTGAGCATAATGTAGACATACAATACCCTTCCCACATATAGTGGTAGCATACCTATTGAGGGTATGTTGGCAACCAACATCAGGCTCATACTGGCCTGTGCCACATGCTGAGAGATCCATTCTATGTTCCCTATCATGTAGTCCAGGGAGGTATGTCTCAGGCAGCCATACTGTCATGGTCAATGAGTGAGTCATATGTGTCCATGCCTCTGACTGACCTGTATGCATGTGTTCTGTGGTAGACCATAGTGCCCCTGAGGTATATCACTGTGACCTTCACCAGATACAGCCTGTTGAGCGGGACCCCAGTGCAGCACACAAGACAGGTACCTGACACGTCTGTAGCAGGTGTGTTGTGTAGCCCTACAGGCTGTGAGTGTGTGGCACAGGGGATGTGTGTGCCATGTGTGGCATGTGCTCTGTTCCGATGGAACATATGCCTGTGTGCCATCTGCGGAGGTGTGGGATGCTCAGGCAGGCTGCTATTCTGAGTCCCCACGTATGCCCCAGTGTGTTCAGCATGCTGTCGGTGCGTGTCAATGTCTGACTTGTATTGTAGTCACTGTAATATATTTTATTTATTTATTTATTTATCCTACATTTGTTGACTGGGATAGTCCGACTGGATGCATGTCCATTTCCAGGGGAGGCCTGGGGAGACAAGCTACAAGGGTAGCAGATACAGCATTACATAATACCAGCATTACATATTACAAACAGATTATTTACAGAGATTACATAAGTAAGCAAGTTAAACATGTTCCACAGGTTAATGTTAGTCCTGAGCACAAGTCAGGATTAAATTAAATTACACAGTAAAGTGGTTCACAGATTTTACACATTCGAGTTAGCCAGGCTTGATACATTGACATAGCCAGCTAAGTGACAAATGTTGTTTGAGTCTAGTGTTAAATTGACCTAAGGTGGACAGTAGGGTAATATCAGCTGGAAGTGAGTTCCAGGATCTACTTACAGAGTTTGCAAAGAGAGAATCACCGGCTGTGTTATTAAATTTGCTAGTCTGAATTAGTTTGTTAGAGGATTGAAGCGGTCTATGATTGTTATAGGGGGTGATAATATTTGAAGTGCAGGAGTATTGTCTGGATTATAGAGGATTTTATAGGCCATAATCAGTTGGTTATACAGTATTAGGCTGGGTATTGCAAGCCAACCAAGCTGATTTAGATTGATGCAATGATGTGTCCTAAAAGGCAGTCCAGTGGCAAACCTGGCAATGTGGTTGTAGCAAATTGAGTGTTTGTTAAGGACAGTCTTGTTCATATTCGAGAGTAGAGGGGATGCATACAGAAGGGTTGAAACAAGGTGTGAGCGAGCTATGGCACCTTTAGCTGGAGGGGCTAGGAAGGCTTTAATTCTGTAAAGTGACCCTAGTTTTCTATTGATGGCTTTGATAATTTGGTTAACATGTAGGTCACATTTGAGATTATTGTCTATGATGACACCTAATAGTTTAGTAGATGGGTCAGGGAGATTATTGTGCCATCAGTTGATGTTATGGTAACGGTGAAAGCGGTAGACCTACGTGTTGGTGAAATAACAGCAGTTTAGTTTATTTGGGATTTAGGATCAGACAATGTTCAGAAAGCCAGCTTTCTATTGTATTAAAGGTGGTCTGGGTAGCTGACCATAACTCTACTGGAGATGTGGCTGAGCAGATCAGAGTAGAGTCTTCAGCATATTGGATACAGCTGACTTTTGGGATGACAGTATAAAGGTCGTTAATGAAGCTGGAGAACAGCAAGGGCCCTAGTATAGAGCCTTGTGGTACTCTGAGGGTGTTAGGTAGAAGGTTAGAGAGTTTGTTCTGCCAGAGGCCAGCCTGCTGTCGACCATGCAGGTAGGATTGAAACCATTGGAAGGCTCCAGTATCTAGACAGAATGTTTGCAGGGTGTGGATTACAAGTTGGTGATCAACCATATCGTATGCCTTGGAAAGATCCAAAAAGAGGGCTGAGGATATATAATTAGTGTTGCAAGCATGGTTTATGGTGTTAGTAAAGGCTAGGAGGCCTGAAGTAGTGCTGTGATGAGGACGGAAGCCATGCTGAGTGTCTGCCATAAGGCGATTTTGGATTAGGTGGTGCATGAATTGTCTATGACTAAAGTTTCCATAATCTTTGCAAGTGGAGAGAGTATAGCTATTGGCCTATAATTGGAGAATTCAGTAGAGCTGCCTCCTTTGTGAAGTGGGATTACATATGACATTTTCCAGATGGTGGGAAATTTAGATTCTACCATGGTTCGTTTGATTACCTTTGAGACGGGTAAGCAATAGCATCATCTGATTTTGATAGGTACTCGTGGGAGTTGATCAGCAGAAAGTGTAGTGGGTTTCACTGTTTCAATCAAGGTACGGAGAAGTGAAGTTGTGACTGGTTGGCAGCTGAATGCAAGTAGGTTTCTAGGGGTGCTACTTTCAGGACCAGGGGAGCTAGGAGGTAGATGGCTAGCTAGGGCCTGAAATGTCTCAGTAAAGAATTGGTCAAAACTATCAGGAACATCTTCTGGGGTATTATCAATAGTAGCAGCAGGGATTGGGGTTGACGTTTGTCCAGGATGTAGTATATATGACATGCCACCTGACAGGGTATGGCATTACTGGGTTCAGAGAGCCCAGTCCCCAGATTGGCTGTGTGGTGGCATCCCACACATGTGTTGTATGTTCCTGGCCAAGGGTGATGGCTGACTGCATACATGTGGCAGCTGTGACATTGACACATGACTCACATAAACCACAACTGGACCATAGAGGCAATTCACAGGTTACCTTTGCACATGCTACCCTAGTAGTGTGATTGCCATGGTGAGTACCAACACATAGGGCCAATGGGGAACAACATACTGAAGGTGTGTATGTGTGGGTGTACCGCTACTGTTTCATAGCACTGACATATATGACTGCACACATGGGTAAATGCCAGGTAAGACATGTGCAATGTGTCACAGGCAACGTACATGCGTACAGGACAGACAGTGACGTTCTGTCATGTGGAAAGTTGACATACGTGTAAATGCGGTATGCAGATGTCACTAGAAGTCTACAGAAGCACTGTAACTCTGCATTGCAGGTGTAAGCAGTGTTCCAGGAACCCTAGCGAACATGCATGCAAACAAAGCTACAATAAACAGGGCTGGAAGTAGTGCATTGTACAACAAAGAAGGGGTAACAATAACAGTAAGTAACAATGCAAATATATTGGCACTATCAACATGTACCCAGGAATACAAAGCGCAGATGCCCATGATAGAACTGATATTATGTCATAGTTATTTGTGATTTGGATTACATTGGTACTGCACACATATCTACATGCGCGAACATCCACATGGAATAGTCATTGTGGGCAACTTGACAGCATTACTGTACATGTCCACCATTGCATATCACTACTTGCGTTAGCTTTCCCCCTGTGCTACCCATGTATGTGGCTATCTGTTGACAACTTTACCACCGGCATGCAATTATGTGCAGCTGTTATACTTTGGTATGTACTATGGGTGCAGATAACAATTCAGGACATTCATACTGTTACTGCAGCAGGCATGCTGGGATAAACACGCAGTCATAGCAGCACACTGTACTGTTACCAACATGATACTACTAATACACTTCTATGTAGTTACCCTGTGCATCAGCAACGTGTTTACCTGTTCCCGCAATGATGTTGGAGATTGCAGGAGGTGGCACAGTGTCATCATATGCACAGGGTGTGGATTAGATATGCCTGAGTCAGCCACTGATACCACCAATTGACATGTGTGTGTATGTGTGTTGGTGAGGGGGCAGCAGTACAGGGTGGGGCAGTGTTGGTGCAGTGTGTGCATGTATGTGGTCACCCTAGGTGTTAACATTTCGCATGTGTGTATGCACGCACACAGTTCCACCTCATGGCTGCCATATACAGGGGTTTGTGGACAGCCATAGACTGCACCTGGCAGGTCATACAGATCAGTGTTTGTGTGCATGGACACGGTACCTGTGCCTGGCAGGGGTGCTATGGACCGTATCCAGTACTAAGCCAGACTGGGTACTGTCATCAGAAGTGGGAGTGTGTTGACTGGACACAAGTCCCTGTTGGGACTGTCCAGAGCCACGTGCACATGGTCTCCTGGGGCATTTCGATGACAGCACAGACCCAACATTGCTGGGGCTGCTGCTGGCACTATGGGGGCATGCGCGAGCCTGTTGTCGTCCGCGCCGACTGCCAGCTGCTGCTGCTGCCAGCATACGGCCATGTCGACGCCGCAAAAGCCCACCATTGCCCTGGCTCATGGACATCTGGTTGTGGAACTGCTGTAATATGTCCCCACAATGTCTGTCTATGAAATCGGTGAAGTTACCGATAGCATCAGCAATGTCACGCATACTGTCTGTCATGCTGTGCGACATGCTCTCAGCTCCCTCAGACCCTGTCTGGTGTACCTTTCCATACATGACTGTGCCTGCATGACAGTCCGAAACATAGCTGAGGTTGACAGACCTCTTTGGGCATGTCAGCCAGAGGCAGTACACCCACGGATGCTCCCACGAGAACCCATGGGCAACTGTCTGTGTGGTACAATCGGAGGACCCTGCCCATGGCTGCTGTGTGGGGATGCATGTGCCACAGGTACCACATTACCCTGGTCTATGTCCACTGTATCCTGTCCATCACCTAGGGACAATGGTGACAAAGGATGTACTGGCAGGATGACTGCATGCAATGATGGGGTTGACAGCTGTGTACTGTCAATTGGCTGACCAATGGCGGACCCTGACACACCTTCCTGTACCATTACACAAATATCATCATTACCAGTACCCGTGGCACAGGATTCAGGTTCCCTGCTGCAGATCACCAGAGCAGCCCCAGAACCTGTGGGAGGAAGACAGGAAACACAGTTTACAGTCTCCAGACATTGTTACCAGTGATGCACTTCTACACACATGCACACATGGACACATGCACACATGCACACATGGACACAGGCACACATGCACACATGGACACAGGCACACATGCACACATGCACACGTGGACACATGCACACAGGCACACATGCACACATGCACACAGGCACACATGCACACATGCACACATGCAGACATGCACACGTGGACACATGCACACATGCACACATGCACACATGGGCACATGCACACATGCACACATGGTCACATGCACACATGGGCACATGCACAGATGCACACATGCACACGTGGTCACGTGTACACAGGCACACATGCACACGTGGACACAGGCACACATGCACACATGGACACAGGCACACATGCACACATGCACATGTGGACACAGGCACACCTGCACACATGCACACATGCACACATGGGCACAGGCACACCTGCACACATGCACACATGCACTCCCCGCAGTATACACACAGAGCACTACTGAGTTACACTACTGTTACTAGCATTATCAGGACTATTATAGGTTATGTTAAACACACTCACCAGCATGGATGGCCTGCCTTGCTGTAACCCCGGAGGGACCTGCAGAAATGATGAGATTAATGTCAGTGGGCACAACTGTGCCATTGATATTGCATATGATACAGTATACAGAACAGTCAAGTGTATATATGGCATATTACCTGCACACTCCATGTCGTGCTGCTGTGTGGAACCAGCCTCCATCATAATGCAGGTGTACTGCTGTTGGTGTTCTGGGGTTGGAGCCACAACACTTAGGAGTAGCCCCTCCAGTCTGGTGACGGGGGGATGTGTGGCCACCCCACCTCCTGTGGCAACCTGTTGCCTGTGGATATTTGATGCACGCTGACAGACACTTCGGATTAAATCACTGCAGTGATGTCGTACCTGCTCATATGTCCTGTTATGCGTGCCAATATCATTTACCCTATGGACAAGGTCTTGCCACAGTGCAGCCCTCTCCTGCTGATTCTGACTGTTGCGGGAAAACAGGTTGTCATACTCCCGCACCAGGCTCTGGTGGATCTCCTCGTCTTCTGCCACAGAGTAGGTGGGGTTACGCTGACGCGCCATCTCCCTGGAAGAGAACACAAACAGTATGTCAGCAGACCATGTCAGCAATATATGGCACACATACTATACATGATACTCATGTGTAGTGATATACTACTACTCCCATATGTTGCATGTGTGTGTGTGTGTGTCGTGGTGGATACACAGGTACATGGCCAGATATCAGTGCTCAGCCAACACCTGTGCAACAATACCTGCCACATTCCACACAACAAAGTAGCATGCCCCATCGGTCAGCAGACACTGACAGGTGCAATGCACAACCTCACTCTGGGGGTTCATCCCAAGGTACTGTATGTGGGACGCTGTCCACTACTGTGATGTGGACAGAAGTTACTCGGCCTGGATATACATATCCCACCACCACCACCAGCACAGTAGACTACTTTGATATGTATGTGATTAGACAGTTATTCACTTGCTGGGACTGAGATGGTATCCATGCAGCACACTGGGCCAGTGGAAGCCACAAGCCACACTGCTGACCCCTTTGCAAATGCTTACCATGGACATGCCACAGATTGCATGGAACTTGCACACACATTTCTAACCCAGACCCTATGCACAAAGGTTAGGCATCCTGTCCAGTGGACCCCAGACAGAGGCAGATTGTATAACAATAGCAGGAGGCTACTGCAGGACAGAGCACATTCACATTAAGGGAAGGCATCTGTGGTCAGCACTCGTACTATGCTATGGTCCATCATAACAACGGCCACGGCCTACTCTGGGAGGGAAATGGCCACAAACACTATGGATGACCACAAGGCCTTCTTCAGTTATGTTACACATATGGACCACATGCCTCAGATATGCTCTGTGTTAATACACACCTACTTAACATTCACCAAACACACGGATATTGGCAACAATCTTGCAGACATGTTCGGTGCATGTATCCCCCCTCCTTCTCCCCCACCAGTTGAAATATTTATCACAGCTGGATGTAACCTCCCTATCATCTCACATGTCCAGGTGAGGGCCGCCCTCAGCAGAGAAGAACACACAGCATCACTGCGACCTCATGGTATCCCTGGATGTGTGCTACCTGCACTACGAAAGGACATACAACCGCATATAACACTGATAATTTATCTTGGCCGTACTACAGGATATGTACCTGGACAGTGGCATACAGCGACAGTGGTCCCACACCTCTAAGGAGGCACCTCGACTGACCCTGGGAACTACCACATCATATGCATAACCGGCCTGGTCTGCTAAGCTATGGAATTATGCAGTATGGGATGCATATGCAGTGATATCGGGTACCTGCAGACACTTGTTCCCAGCCAGTGTGCCTTTGTGATGGGCTGATCCTGCCTTTTGAACCTGGCTGACCTTTCAAAGCAGTCACTTCAGCCATTGCTGGGGCAACGCACAGACAACTGCTGCCAGGATCATGGCCTAAGACTGATTGACATGTAATGTATGGTCATCCCCTAAGCTATGGAATTATGCAGTATGGGATGCATATGCAGTGATATCGGGTACCTGCAGACACTTGTTCCCAGCCAGTGTGCCTTTGTGATGGGCTGATCCTGCCTTTTGAACCTGGCTGACCTTTCAAAGCAGTCACTTCAGCCATTGCTGGGGCAACACACAGACAACTGCTGCCAGGATCATGGCCTAAGACTGATTGACATGTAATGTATGGTCATCCCCTTTTGGTGGAACTACGTACACACAACATATCACATGGACATACCTATAGATACAGACCTATGACACATTTGGAGGGTTCACAGTATGCACACTATTAACCTGCTACTTTGCATTACCTGTGTTTGTCGCAGCTGGTTGCGTTACCACAGCTTCTGCTTGCTGCTGCTACTGTCACTGCTTACAGCTTCGGGTGACAGAGTCACAGTGTATATTTTTTTTTGTTCTCTCTCCCTCTCTCTCTCTCTCTCACTTTTCTCTCTCCCTCTGTCTGCTTCCAGACAGTGCAATGAATGTATTGCATGTGTGGAGTGTTAGTACTGGATGCTTTTGTAGGTATCTGCATAGGTCCATGTGATGGCCTCTGCACCAATTGTAAGCCAGCATTTGCTAATTGCATACAGCCAGTTGTGTACTGATTGCAGTTCTCACTGTGATTTCAGGTCAGTGCTATAAAAGGGTATGTGGAATAGGCATTGCCCTTTCAGATTGTAAGGGCAGGGACCATGCTGGTATGCTGTGGACACTATTCTGTGAGTGTAAAGGTTAGTATCTCTCTCATGATTCAGGCTGTGTTGTATATTCACATTTCTCCATTCCTCTCTCATGTTCCCTGTAGCAAGTGTGTATGCACAATGACTCCTACAACTATATATATATATATATATATATATATATATATATATATATATATATATATATGTACATATGCATACATATATCTATGTACTTTAACTGACCTTATTATCTACAAGCTGCCAACTAGCATGGCTGTTTCTGTTCACACACTACTATTATGGAAATCCAGTAGTTTTGACAGTAATTCTAAATGACATGCTTTGTGTACCACACATCCTATATTCCCTTTACATTCATCCCTACTATTACATGTTATATTTATTTTAGCACAATGTTCTTGTATAAGAGTCATGGCTTAGTAGTAGGTCATACAGACTAGTGTTTCCAAGGTCCTGGGTTCGGGACTGACAGTGGGATTTTATTTTGCTTTTGAACTGAGTACAGGACCTGTCAATCAAAGTGACTAAGGCACTTTTAAGCAGTTGTAACCGGGATAGCGCTGGTTTGAGCGGAGCTCACGCATGCGCACTGGCGGTTAGCTCCACGCACACAACCGCACACCCACTTACAACCGCTTAACGGTGCTTACTCTGGTGCACACCCGCGCTATTTTCTTTGAAAGAAAAGAAAATGGGGAGTCAGGAAAGTGGTGAAAAAGGGATCACATAGAGGGTAAGACAATAGGGAAACAAGCTTGGGATTTGCAGGAGGGATGTAGGTAAGGCCCATAGCTGCCCATTTCTTCATCAGCAACAGCGGTGCATATGTATGTAATTTGGTGTGACATTTGAAACCTTCCACCCATGAGAGAGGTGTCAGGACAACAATAATACTTGTTGTACAGCCAATTGTAATTGATAGATTCCATGTCCAGCAGACATGTGTGCGGAATGGGCAGCTATGTATGGGGCGTAATTTTTTTGTGGGTACAAAGTGCCCTTTTTTTTTTTTTTTTTTTCAGGTGAGAGTGGTATGTCAGGTAAAGGAAGTTGGTACAGCTGGGGAGGTAGGTTGGGTAGGTAAACAGACAAGACAAACAAGACGCATACAGGGGCGGTGTATGACACATGTGGGGGGGTTACACAATTGATGGGGACGGAGGTTTGGATATCCAGAGCCCATGAGCCTACAGATGCAACAGTGGAACTGATATCCCCACTCATAGGCAGTTTCCACTGTTCCTTCACTGCCCAGGACGGGGCTGTGCTGGGGGCTGTGTAGGCCGGGAAACAGGCATGCCCGTTAGTTGCACCACCCATGCCTCAAACTCCCTACGCACCACAGTCCGGACGCTACGGAGGGTGAGTGGTAGTTCTCCTCTGGCCACACTTGCAGAGGGGGGGCAAGCCCCATCCCCTACAGCGCTTCCACCCACAGGTGGCACAGGGCCACCGGAGGAGGGTCCGGACTCGGCACTAGTGCCAGATTCACTCGCCAGCTGAGGTGGGAGAGGTGGGTCCACTGGAACCCGCCTTCCCTGTCGTCCTATGTTTTGCATTATGTCATGACAGTTTGGGTTAGTGACATATAATACCATTCACAATTAGTTGTAACAGCATGCATTAGTATTCCCATTAACCAAACACCCAGATATTCACACCATTGAACAGCGTGCATAACACATGCATAATTTGAACAGAAATACACAGTCCAACAACATGCAGGGTTAATTGATGGCAACAGGCCATCAGGTTTGGATGTATGAACAGGGCAGATGCATCAACGTACATGCAAATATATATGACCCAACAGGACAAACGTCCAGGGGTGTTAATTGTGATTGCACATACCATTTTCACGTGGAATGGGTTATATGTGGTGATGGGGTGAAGAAAATAATATTAACACCTTCAAATACCAATACATATGCTGTACATTTCTAATAGCTACAGTTATATACACACTACTGTTCTAACTACAGTTTCCTATATGATAACTATTTCAACTTGGTGATAGGACTGTTACTGCAACATCAATATACATTTTATTATTCTTCATACACATTCATATCTAGCTTTGTTCAGCTACATCATCCTGCTACATTTGCTTTATATAGCTGTAGACAAGTGTGGATGTTTGGTATATCAGACAATCATCCTATCTGCATATTGCAGACTGAGAGCAACATATCCAGATTTTGGGATACACATTCCAGATGCAGCAACACTTTGAACAGATTTCGCTGTTTGGTTTTGATTCTCACATGCATTTCATTCTGTCTTGACTGCAGTATACTTTATTCAGGGGTTATTACTACTGTATTGCTGGATTCATGACACTTTCTCACACTCTCTCACCTGCTTTCATTTTACTATTCAAAATGGTACTTACTTCTAGGCTTTATTGACATGTTTTACCTGTAGTTATTACAATCCTTTCCAGCAGTCTCACTTCTGTCATGTTTCAGTATTTCAACAGGGATATATTTCACTCATGTGATTTCATCATCTTCTGCTGCTATACTTTTCAGGCTGCTGCAGGTTGTGTACTATTTTCTTACAGGTAGGGCATTTTTATTTCAGAATTTATGTCAGACAGTTTCATTTTTCAGTTTAACTTACAGGCTGAAACACACTTTTGTAATCAAGCAATACTTGCAGACACTTTCACACTGTTACTTGCACATTTTATTCCTTACTGACTACACTGCACTTTTTTGCTGACTGTCATACTTTTATATTTCTTTACAGTTACTGGTAGTGGATTACTGACCTGCCTGGTGGCGCAACCGCACAAGCCTATCGCCATAGGCTCTGCGGTTCACAGAACAGACACCTGCAGCTGTAATATAAATGAAGTAATATTGGAATACACATCTCCATAATATCAGCTAGTTTAATTTCTTACATACATAATTAAATGTAACTTACTCAGTAGTGGGGCATTGGGTGTTTGCTGGGCCTCCTGGATCCAAAGGTTCAGTTGGTCCTGCTTGCATCTCTTCAGGTCCGCATGGTGGTGACGGACCTGCTCACCAGTCCTTGGAATCCCTGTGGCACTGGTGAGATCATGAGCCAACCAGTCCCACGCCTCGGCCCTGTATGCTCCCCAGAGGACCTGGCCCTGCATGAGTTGGGCCTCATGATTGTGGACTAGGAGCCAGACCATGTACCTGGACTCCTCAATGCCCCACCTCTGTGCTTGAAAGCAACTACCCTCTCCTACTCCTGTCATTCTGCCTGCAGGTCAGTTCTACAGTCGTTTATGCTGTGTATTCCCGCCTATGGGGCTTATATAGTCCGTTTTCCCTTACATATCTGTGATTGGCCATTTTGGAATTGTATCAACTTCAGTAAACCTGCATTGTCATGCTCCAGTTTGTATTCATTCCTATATATTAGCTATTATTGCATTTCTAGGTACTGCTGTCATGGCTTAGTGGTTTGGTACCTTGACTATGGTGTATAGTATCCTGGGTTCGAACCTGGCCACTGCTTTTTATTTTTCATGACAGTCTAGACATGCTGAGGGGTGTGTCTGTGTAAAGGCAGTTTTGATACGGCTTGCTCAACGTTGCCCGTCGGTTAGCTTGTCTGCACGGTGCGCAGCTCCGCATAAACGGGGTACACTGGTTTAAGCCTCATTTGGCTATCAGCACGCATATTACGCTCAGCTCAGTTAGGGGCACATAGATTTAGCATGTTAAACCACTGCTCAGCTACGGGCACTCATTTTGCACCAGTTAAACCACTGCTCATCTACGGGCAGATGCACTCACCCTGTTAAACTGTAGCTCAGCTATGGGCACATCTGGCATTTTTTATTCTTTTGTTACCTCACATTTCTTCAATATATATATATGGGCTATTTCATTACATTTTACATAAAATGTGGTTTTATGTGTACATATTTGTCAGGGACGTGTTTCGTGCTTATTTTGCTAAAAATAAAATAATTGGTGTTGTGGGGTCTCGAACCATGAATGCCTACTCTTCAGCCAACATCTCCACCACTACGCTATTGCTTCCTGGCTTATTTTGCATATTTAGTTCTTATATGCTTTCCCACTAACTGCTAACTGTAGCTGCGCTACGGGCATGCCCACGCAAACGAGCGGACTCACGGTTAAACATTTTTACAATTTAAAAAAAATATATAACATGTTTATTTATATGGTTTCTGTTCGTAGTCTGTGGGGGCATGTGTTGTGTTCTGTTTATTCACATTTCCGTGGACTCTGTCGTGGGTGTTTACTTTGGGAACTTTTCCTCTTCTGGGGGTTTGTCCGCTTACAGGGCTCGGCCTACGGACACGCCCCCTACTGTCTTACACGGACCGTGTTAGCCTTAAGTGTGATTCAGCATGCTCTCATGAATATGCAAAGCATGCTGACATCACTCTGTTTAACTGCAGCCTCCGTGTATGAGTTATAACCCTTACACGGAGGCTTCGTGAATCCTGCCCATTATTTAAGAAAGATAAACAATTTCTTTCTTAAATATTTTCATTGTATAACAGCAACAACTCATTGTTGGGTGTAGGTATATGAGGATTTACCCACAGTTGGCTTTCTTTAAACAATTGGTCTTCACTCTTGTGATCAAAGCACACCAGCTGTGGATAAATCCTGAAATACCTATACCCACAAGTGGTTTACTGCTTAACTGTACACAAAACATATGTGGAGTAAACCCATCCTGCCCAGTTATCATTTGGTAATATATGACATAGCATGGGATTTGAACCCATGTCTACTTAACTGCACAGTCTGTAGGCTGTGGACTAATTGCTGGCACCACAAAACAAGCCCTGTCTGAGTTGCTGGAAAGGAAACCTTTGAAGGGATACCTTGATCAGGGTGTTTGAATTCATATTGTCTCCTTTAAAATGGAAAACAGCACTTGGAGGATTAAATGTTTTCACCTGTGTTAATGTTACCCCTAAGTAGAATGATACATATCACATTTCTTGATTAACATATTATCGTCTCTTACTATTTACTAACACATTGTCAGATTCAAACAGCTACCCAAGTCCACATTGTCTAGAACTGTGCATTAATGGCTAACACCACAGAAAGTCATACCACAGTTATCAGAAAGCTCACACATGAAGGGATACCATACACAGTTGGAATGCATATTGTTTCCCTAAAATGGTGCTTGAGGGATCAAAATTCTATAACCATGTAAATGTTGCCACTAGGTTGAACTATCCACTTCACATATGTTGAGAAAAACAGTCTTAACAGCCACTGTTCTCTTACATACTTGCAGATTGCCAGATTTGTACAAATAACTATCTAAATCCACATTCCTAAAGCTGTACATTAACTGTTGCTATCACAAAAGGAATCACAACCCAGTTGTTAGAAAGCATATACTTGAGGAGATAACTTGAACACTGTAAAAATGAATGTTTCTCTAACAGGAGGTTTGATGGATCAAAATCCTGCTGCCACATAAATGTTTCCACCATTTTGAATTATCCACATCACATGTGCTAATTAAGCTAGTCGTGCCTGTCATTATTTCCTTATACACTTTCACACTGCATATTTGAATACTTGCCTAAGTCTACATTCTCCAGATCTTTGAATTAGTTGCTGACATCACAGAAAAAGTAATATCACACTTGTCAGAAAGTATACATAAAAATGAATAACATGACCAGGGTGTTGAAATGCATACAGCTTCCATAAAAAAGGATAGTACTTGGGAAATTCCTCTACCTGTGTAAATGTTTCCACTAAGTTGAACTGTATGCATCAGATCCACTGGATAAGTCAGTCCTAACTATTGCAATTTGATGACACACTCATACTAGGTACACATTACTGGATTTGAATAACTGCATCTCTAAGAACACAAAGTGCACAGGTGTACATTAACTGCTGCTGCCTCAGGAGAAGTCTTATCACATTTGTCATTAATTACACATTTAAAGTGTCAGCCTAAGCAATGTGTTGGAATGAATATGTTTTTTCCAAAAGAGAAGTATAACATTTGAGGTTTCTCTCTCCCAATGTAAATGTTTTTACTAATTTGATTTATACACATCAGATGTGTTGGATAAGCCTCTTCTTGTCTGTCACTACTACCTTAGACACTCATATTCATTACAAATTACCAGGTCCAAACACCTGCCTATTTAAGGCAGCATTCACTATTACTGTCCATTATCCATTGATTTCACAGATGAGGTCATATCACAGGTGTCAGAAAGTATATACCTGAAGGTATAACTTCATCAGTGTGTTGGAATGGAGATCTTTGTTCCCTAAAAGGGAGTACAGCGCTTTAGGAATTCATCTTCCAATTTCAGTGTTACTACTAAGCTGAATTGTAGACATCAGATCTGTTTGATAAGCAGTCCTGCCTGTTACTATTTGCTGACACACTCATACTAGGTACATATTACTGGATTTGAATACCTGCCTATCCACACTCTAGAACTGTGTATTAACCACTGATACCACAGGAAAAGTCATATACCAAGTGTCATTGAACACATAGTTGAGATAAAGAAACATGGGGAATGGAAAATCTGGTGTGTTAAGCAGATACTGACAATGTGTGGCTGAAAGACCATAACATCATAGTATATTAATGAGTAAAACATTGTTACTGACTTACATTAAACCATTGAGCCTGTTATACTTAGAAGAATAATCTCCTCAGACTGATATTATTATTGCTTTCTTTTGCTCAGTGGGGGTAAGAATATTATTGTGAGGACAATATGTGGAATGCAGCTGAAGACAGGTTCATCAGTTTTTACCATAGTAAATAAAGTGTAATCTGCTGACTGTATCACAGGTCAACTCAAGAAGCATCTTAGCCTGTTTTATATATATATATATATATATATATATATATATATATATATATATATATATATATATATATATATCTGACAACCCACAGGTGAAAGAATTCTGCAGAATGACAGTCAAGTTTAATGTTATAGTGATTCATCAGCAAGATGTTGGGTGATAGTGACAGCTGTCCCACAGTGGAATTACACCCATGCATTCCTGACCAATAATCTCCAGATCCCTGCATTATGCATCATTGCAAGTACTTTTATTGCTTCTCTGTGTCACTTAAATTTCACAGTTTTAATTCTCTCTCTCTCTATATATATATATATATATATATATATATATATATATATATGGGTCTACTTCATTTAATTGAATAGTTATAACATTGAACTACAATACATCAAGACCAAGACAACTAAAGACCAAAAATTTGAAAATCCACAAAACCGACAGCCATCATATTGAAGACTAAAACATCAAAAACAATATGCCACACTACTAATAGCATCATTACTCCCTACTATAACCTAACACATAGCCATACTAAAAAACTGCACATTAACCTTTTTTGCATTTTTACAGGGGGGATCTACTCCCTGCACCCCCACACCCCCTACAAATTAAATATACCAACTCTGAGATTGCACTACAGTGGAGAAAAGGTATATTTCCCTATCCCTACTGTACTGTGATCTCCAAAACTTGCACACATGCACCCGTTCCCTGCACAACACACCTAAACACATTGAAGATACACACTTCCCCTCCTAGTAATCCATCAGTTTAACTACCACCTTTCTTTAAACCATATAAAACTATTCATAAAATAAAACATCATGTAGCTGTTTCTCACGAGCTAACATAAAAATATCCACATACCATACTATAGCACTGCACGTTACCTCTGCCATATTTCCTCTGTACAAAAAATGTCTTAAAGAGATGCTACACTATTAAAACACTACAGCACTCATTTATAAACAAATTTAATTTTAAGACAGTTGACATTTTATACTTTCAGTCTTTTGAGACATATATTCTGGTCTCAACATTCTACAGTTCGATATTCTGGTAAATCATCTAAATAAAAACATAAAAGGAATACACACACACACACTCACTCAACTGGATGTAACAATGAATTATATAAGCCTGAACATCACTTAGAAATTACCTCATTCTTGATGTCACTGATCACTTTCTTAGTATAACCCCTATTTTGAAACATGACAGACAAGTTGTTGCTTTCTTCTATAAAATCTGTATACTTAGTAACCATCCTGGCAGCGTGCATTTGTCTCTTTATAATGGTGTGCTTCTAATGAAATGGGTTGTTGCTAGTGTAATGCAAGAAACTATTTGGATAAGTCAATTTACGAAAAATTCTTGCTGATAAAACACCATTGCTACTGTCCTTTGATAGCTGGACATCTAAATATGAGATAGTGGTCCTCCCTACAGTATGGGTAAACTTTAGGAAGGACATTGTATTATTGATGAATCAAACACATTTATCAATCATATCCATAGGGACTGACCAAGCAGTAAATAAATTGTCCAGATATCTAGTGTACATGGACATATGCAGCCATAATAATATCAGCATAAAGGGGGCCACAAGCTGCCCCCATAGTGATGTCAATCTGCTGTTCAAAATACTGACCCTCATAATAAATATAATAATTGATGAAGACCGTTTCCACCAAATGACTTAATGTATTGATTTTGTCCTGGCTTTTACCAAAATTACCAGAAAAGTAATCAGTAAACCATTCAATGCCGACAGTATGTAGGATGTAGCTAAGCAGATCTTTCACATGGATAGTGATGAAAATGTCATCGAAATGATCTTGTAGCTTATTGCACTGTGCTAAAAAATCCCATAAATCCTTGCATAAATGTGGGATTTTAGAAGCCAGAGTTTTAAGATACAATCAGTATAAATTGCAATAAAACAGTTTTTTGAGTTTACTGCATCTACTATTGGGCAAAATGGAGGGTCCTCAATATCTTTATGAAGTTTGGGAACCCCAAATATTGTAAGAACCAGACTATCAACATATTGGTGTAATTTGGCCTTGAGTAAGCATATCTTCTACGTAATAGTCAATCTTGCTGAAGATATATTGACCTCATTTAACAAATCTTCACCATAAGTATCACTGTAAAGTAAACTAAACATCTGTTGGTCATAATCAAGTTGATTCATAATGATCATATGCCCCCTTGTCAGGATGCATAATTCTCAGCTGGTTGCTGTCTTTTAAGTCATTCAATATTTGCCATTGGTCAATGCTGAGATTAAAGTTGCAAATTCTGTTATAATTATTAAACAAAAATCTAATGTCCATCTCATATACCCTCTCAAATAATTCAAGGGTAGGATGCAGCACATAATTATATGTACTCAGAACTCTCAACTCATTATCTGACATTTCATTGTTAGAATTATGAGGGATTATTGCAAGGCTTAAATTTCTTGTGAATAATTTAAGTGCACAAATAATCCTTGCAATTAGCACACACCTTGTAGGAACAAAAGTGTATTATCTACTAAACAACTGTGCATGCTAGCTTGTTATATACAAATTTCTATAATTTCAAATTTTAAAATCATTTGTCTCATTAGCAACTGTGATGCTCATGCATTGGCCTAACAATCAAGGATCCTCAATCCTCACCATAACACCAGTGAGGGGCATCCATATTGGGAAGGGTAACAAATACACACACATCAAAAGACAATTTCCCATAAGAGAACACAGAGACCACAGTCAGTCTGGGGCTGCTTACTCCCTTTCCCATTACCTCCAGATCCCCAATAAGACTCCCCAGCTACAGGGTTCAGATCCAAGCCTAGTGGTCAAGCTAAAACCTGCAGCAACCTCTCTGTCCAACCAGTGCTTCATATCCCTGCCCAAGTAGCTCACACACACACACACACACACACACACACACACACACACACACACACACACACACACACACACATACACACACACACACACACACACACACATACATTGTGATATGAGTTGTATACAAACAGACAGACACTCCTGGAGAAGGCTGGCAGACTATACAGTAGTACCACTTGCCACCAACCACTAATATCAGCTACTAGTAAGGCCCTTATGAAAGGGTGTCCAATTATTACTGTGCAATATTATTATCCAACTGGTAAGTGTGACTGAACAGCAAGACTATTGGAGTGGCTTTGTAGGGTATCACTATATACATGCAATGTATTCTAGAGCTTAAATTATCTCTACATAAAACAGCCACAGTTGAAAGGTTCAAAAATATTTAATAATAAATAATAAGAACACAAGACAATACTTCTTACTACACAGT
This sequence comes from Protopterus annectens, assembly GCF_019279795.1. Taxonomy (NCBI): domain Eukaryota; kingdom Metazoa; phylum Chordata; order Ceratodontiformes; family Protopteridae; genus Protopterus; species Protopterus annectens. Next base: position 1,473,919,222 of record NC_056725.1, read on the forward strand.
GCAAGTCAAGAGTTCAGAGATCACAGGAAAATGCTTAAAATAATACAGAATAGTTCTGATATCAATACACAAAACAGCTAAACTAAACTTACTATTTCTTAGCTATATCTAAAAGAGACACTAAAGTCTAAGATCTTACTTACATATAGAGCACAGGCAGAGTGTTAGTGAGTTGGACGTTCTCAAGACAAATGCAAAATGCTCTGAGTCTCTCTGTCCTTAAATTGATAGCACAGTACTACTACTGACTCATTTCAGATTACATCATTGTTTTCTCTGGTTCCCAGACTAACAGAAACTTGGTGTTTAGCAGCCCTTTTGATCTTGTACCTGGTCAGGAATCTACAGCAATAAAATACATTATACACGCAAATTTTAACAATTAACACTGGTCTCAAAACAATAGCAAAAATTCCTTCATCCAGACATCTCGGCTCTGAGTTTTGAGATCAAACAATTATACAATGCTTGACTTATCAGCTTTCCTCCAGCAGAGTGCAATGTGGTTACATTTTTGAAGTTCAACATTTAACAAAGAGAGCAAGCATGTGGCTTACATTAATATTTACAAATTACAGAATTATCTACAAAATCTTATCTAGATAGGCTGGCAGCCTTCACATATCTTCACATGCCCCCCCCCCCCCCACCCGGGAACTCAAGCTAGTTTTTCAAGTGAACCTTGAGAACATTGCTTGAGAGGGTTAGGTCTATCTGAGTATACCTTACCTCATTCCCTGTCTTGAGAGCCCATCTGCATTGGCATTGCTAATCCCACTGCGGTGCTGCACTGACATATCATATGCTTGCAACCCTAGGCTCCACCTTAACAACTTGACATTTTGCTGGCCGGCTCTGTGTAACCATGTTAGAGGATTGTGGTCTGTAACTACAGTGAAATTTTTTCCATACAGAAAAGGCTGAAGGTTCTGCAGTGCCCACACTATGGCAAGACATTCCTTTACTACAGCTGCATTGCATTCCTCACTGGGTTGGCGCCTATGACTGAGATAAAACAATGGGTGCACTTCTACCTCTGAAGAAATCTAAGTACAACCCCCACCCCATGGCTCAAAGCATCCACCTGCACATCAAATAATTTACTGTAATCTGGACTGGCTAACATAGGGGGATCCTCCCAAAACTTCTTTAAGCTTCTGGAATACCTGCTCACATGCTGGGGGTCCACACTACCTTATCTGGTCTGCTTTTCCTTGTCAGGTCTGACAGGGGAGCAGCTATGGTACTATAACTGGGGATGAACTTTCTATAGTACTCTGCTGTCCCTAAGAATGCCCTCACCTGCTTTTTTTTTTGGTAACAGGTGCAGGCCATGCCTGAATGGATTCTGTTTTGGCAGGTTCTGACCTGATCCTACCACTCCCCACTTTATGTCCCAGGTAGGAGACCTCTGCCATACCCACCTGACATTTGCTTGGCTTAATGGTAAACTATGCCCTCTGTAGTCTGACCAGCACCTCCCTGACATGTTGAAGGTGCTCTTGCCAGGAATGGCTGTAGATGGCAATATCTTCTAGGTAAGCAAGGGAAAACTGTACTGCTCCTGCTAGGATATGATCTACCCGCCTCTGGAAAGCTGCTGGGGCATTTTTCATCCTAAAGGGCATCTTTGTGAACTCATAAAATCCAAAAGGAGTCACAAAGGCTGACTTCTCTCTAGCACTGGGAGTCAACGGCACATGCCAATAACCCTTGGTAAGATAAATGGTTGTAAGATACTTAGCCTCACCTAGCTGCTCTAGGGCCTCATCTGCCCTAGGCATGGGGTAAGCATCTGACCCTGTGTGACTATTTCATTCCTTGCAGTTCACAGAGAACCTTGTGTTGCCATCCTTCTTTGGCACCAGCACCACTGGGGAGGCCTAGGAACTGTTGGATTCTTAAATTACCCCTAGTTCCAACATCTCCTGTATTACCTCCCACAGAGTCTGTTTGACTCTCTCAGGCACCCTATAAGGGTCTGCCTAATAGGCCTTTGGGGTCCTGTATCCACCAGGTGCAGCATCAGGTGGGTGTACCCTGGTTTCCCAGTGAACATGTCCCTAAACTTCTGTAACACTGCTCGGATTTCTCTAACCTGAGTAGAGGATAGCTGCTGGGACATTGTTACCCCTTTCACTGAGGTGTCAGTCCAAGCTTCACTGAAGAGATCAGTCACCAGATGTCCCTCAGACACCTCATGCAGTCTACTGCAAATACACAGCACAAGGGCCTCCCTATTATGTTAAGGTTTCATCATGTTAACATGGTAAGATTTTTGCTCCTGCCACCTGCCTAGCAGTTCCACCATATAGTTAACATCACTTACCTTTCTTACCACCTTGTAGGGTACCTCCCAAGCTGTTTGCAGCTTGTTTTTTCTGACAGCAATGATAGCCATTACCTTCTGCCCTGTGGCATACTCTATAGCTTGAGCATTCTTGTCATACCATACCTTTTTCTGTTGTTGGGCTTCTGACAGGTTCTCCTGGGCCAAACCCATGAGTTCCCTGAGCCTTGTCCTGAGGTTTAGGACATATGCCACAACAGACTCATTGTCAGGTATACACTCACCTTCCCACTCATCACAAATTAAATCTAGAGGTCCCCTCACCCTATGCCCATACAGCAACTCAAAGGGTGAAACATCCTGTGGATTCCTGTGGAATCTCTCTGTAAGCAAACAACAGATGAGGCAATTATTTGTCCCACTCCTTCTTAAACTGGTCTGCAAATGCCAATAGCTTGGACTTGATTGTAGAGTTTAACCTCTCAACAAGACCATTAGTCTGGGGATGGTAGGGGTGGTCTTCAGGTGTTTCACCCCACAGTACTTACACAGACAAGCCAGCAGGTCTGACATGAAATTGGCACATCTGTCTGTATTTCTTTTGGGAAACCTACCCCGCTGCAAATCTCTAACAAAGCATTTGCCACCTTTTCCGCCTTAATGGAGAAGAAAGTCGCTGCTTCAGGGTATCTTGTAGCATAATCTACTACTACTAGGATATACTTTTTCCCTGTGGAACTTGAGGTACTCAGGGGCCCCACAATATCCATAGCTACCCTCTGAAATGGCTCTTTGATCACAGGCAAAGGCATTAAAGGAGCTCTCACCTTGTCTCCTGCCTTGCCTACCTTTTGGCATTGCTCAAAGGTCCTGCAGTACCCTGTTACATCTCTGGAAATTCCAGGCCAATAAAAGTTCTGCATAATACATCTCTTTGTACTTGTTATGCCCATATGACCTGCAAAGGGAATATCATGGGCTATGGCTAGAAGTGCCAGATGGTAGGCTCTAGGTACTACCAGTTGCTGCATTCGCTCACCTTCTAGACCTCTCTCAGGGGTCCACTCTCTATACAGTAACCCTTGGTCCCAGTATACAGATTCCTCCTTCCCTTGATAATAACATGCTTCACTACCTACTTGCCCCAGGTCTTGCAGTGTAGGGTCTGAGAGCTGAACCTATATCAAGTTTATCTTTGTAACCCTCCCCATCTCCCCTTCCACAGGAAGTCTGGTATCCTCTGACACCGGTGCCTCACTGTCAGCCTGGGTACTACTACTCACCTCTACCCTTGCAGTCCCTTTGTCCAAGGGAACATCAATACCCACAAGCAGCTGTGGCTCACCTTCAGTCTCAGTCTCACTGCTACAGGGTAGCCCCCTCCCTGAAGTAACTACCTCACCAGTCCCCACTGCAAGTATGCGGTCTGTCTGGGTCTCCCCCAGGCTACCAGACTCACATGCTTGTCTCCAAGCCTGACTGCGGGTAACTACACAAGCACATGCTACTGCACTATCAAAATAATTCCCTATCAGGACATCTGCAGGGATATCCTCAAACACACCTACTTGCTGGCTTCCTTTTCCACCCTCCCAGTCAAGGTGAACCCTAGCTAAAGGTATTTGGAATGGGTAGCTCTTAAAGCTCTGACTGGAGTAGACCTCCCAGGCAAGCAGTGCTCCTCTGTAATCATTGCAGGCTTCACAATGGTTATGTCAGAGGCTGTGTCTCTCTTAGCAATGGCCACTTTTCCATTCACTATGATAGGATATAACCTCTTGTGGTAGTTGCGTATCCTTGTTTTCTCAAGACAACCTACTGTTGGCATTTTGTCTTTCCCACTTACTGGCTCCCTCAATTTTTGTTCCCTACCTTGCCTCCATGGACATCTGTATGACACATGGCCCCACTGGTTGCATTCAAAAAATGTAACCCTAGGTCCTGGATGTGTACCTGGACTAGTGGCTTCCCTGCTGCTGCTGCTGCTGGCAGATTCTGTTGGGGCAGTCTGGGCTGCCCACCATGGGTTCCTTTAAATCCATGAGCAGTACTTGCGGTCCTTTTCTTGTGCAGAGATGCCCTGCTTGCTAGGTATAGGTCTCCCTTCTTCCCCAACACCTCTGAAGTAACACATTGTCTATCAGCTAACCAGATCCTCATTCCCCTCAGGCAAAGTACTAAGGGCTTGTTCCCTCACCAAAAGGTCTGCCAGCCCTTCAGAAGTGGTGACCTGACATTCACTCACCCTCCTATGAAAATAAGTGCTCAGTTCAGCAACATATTCACACACACTTTCATCTGCCTTGCATCTATGCTCACAAAACTTTTTTCCTGTAAGTTTCAAGTGTTAGCTTAACAAATTTTAACAAGCAATTCTTAACTGCAGTATAATTAAAACAGTCAATGTTAGACATTTTGGACAAATTGTTACAGCTTTACCATGGAGTAAGTCTGTCAGGAACCGTATATAGAGCCTTTGGTCAACATCATACTGTTTACATACCCTCTCAATCATATAAATAAAACTATCAAAATTATTCCCCTCTGTAAACTATGGAAGACATTTACTGAACGTTTTTGCTTCTGGGGTCCAGTTACTCCCTTCCCCATTACCTCCATGACTCTGGTGAGAGTCAGCATCTCCTTTTTGTGCTGCCTCTGCCTCTCCTTTTCCTCAGCTTCCAAGCATAGCAGTTTCTCATTCTTCTCAGCCTGTAGATGTCTCAGTCTCTCTGCTGCTTCTGTTTTCAAATGATTGGCCTCCAACTCAAGTCTCTTTAGCTCCACATGGATTTTTAAGTCCTCTGCAGAAAGATTGAGCTGTCCATTCTCTGAGTGTTTACATCGCCACGGCTAGTCTGATCACCCTCCTGATTGTTGTTTTCTGATGCAGCTGTGACCAAAGCTGCAACCATGTCTGCCTTAGTTAGGTTTCCATGCACCTGTCCCTTAGCCTGGCACATCTCAGCCAATTGGCTCCTTGTCACCTTGCCATACTCCTCTGCTGACATGCTTGCCTGCTTTCCCTGACTAACTAAGCTAACAAAAGAAATAAAACAATTGTGATCTGAACTCTGAATATTCACTGTGTGGCTGATTTAGAGTACAAAAACACATTCAGTACACAAGCTACAGGAATTCACTATCCACACCACTGCAAGCCAATTATCAACCAATTAATATGTGGTGTGGATATCCCACCACTGACAAACAATTAATATGTGACACCTGCGCACTGGTACAGCAATCAAGGAGCCTCAGTCCTCACCATTAACACCAGTGAGGGGCATCCATATTGGGAAGGATAACAAATGCACAAACAGCAAAGTACAATTTCCCTTAAGAGTAAGCTGATATCACAGTCAGTCTGGGGCTGGTTTCTTCCTTTCCTGTTACTTACAGATCCCCAATATGACTCCCCACTGGCACAGCTACAGGGTCCAGATCCCAGCCTAGTGGTCAATCTAAAACCTCCAGCACCCTCTCTGTCCAACTAGTGCTTTGTGTCCCTGCCCAAGTAACTGACACACACACACACACACACACACACACACACACACACACTTTGAGATATGAGTTGTCTACAAACACACAGACACTCCTGGGGAAGCCCGGTACAGGTTCTCCAGCTATGCCACTTCAGCCCAGACTATACAGTAGTACCACTTGCCACTAATATCAGCTACTAATAAGGCCCTTATGAAAGAATGCCCAATTATTACTGTGCAATATTATTATCCAACTGGTAAATGTGACTGAACAGCAAGACTATTGGAGTGGCTTTGTACAGTATCACTATATGCATGCAATGTACTCTAGAGCTTAAATTATCTCTACATAAAACAGCCACAGTTGAAAGGTTTACAAATATTTAATAATAAATAATAAGAACACAAGACAATACTTCTTACTAGACAGTGCTGGTCAAGAGTTCAGAGATCACAGGAAAATGCTTAAAATAATACAGTAGAATAGTTCTGACATCAGTAGAGAAAACAACTAGTCTAATCTTCCTATTTCCTAGCTATATCTAAGAGAGACTCTAAAGTCAAAGATCCTACTTACATACAAAGCACAGGCAGAGTGCTAGTAAGTTGGATGTTCTCAAGACAAATTCAAAATGCTCTAAGTCTCTCTGTCCTTAAATTAATAGCACAGTACTACTGACTCATTTCAGTCTACATCATTTTTGCTCTAGTTCCCAGGCTAACAGAAACTCAGAATTTGGCAGCCCTTTTGATCTTGCACCTGGTCAGGAAGCTACAGCAATAAAAGACATTATACGTGTAAATTCTAGCAATTAACTCTGGTATCAAAAGAATAGTAAGAATTCCTTCATCCGGACATCTCGGCTCTGAGTTTTTAGATCAAAAAATTATTCAATGCTTGACTTATCAGCTTTCCTCCAGCATAGTGCAATGGGGTTACATTTTTGAAGTTCAACGTTTAACAAAGAGAACAAGCATGTGACTTGCATTAATATTTACAAATGACAGAGTTATCTACAAAATCCTATCTAGCTAGGCTGGCAGCCTTTACATATTTTCACAGTAACAACAGAGCAATGCATGTGACCAGTATTTACAATATCTTCTTGATTTACCAACTCTATTGATTCCGGTCTTTCTGCCTGTATGCCCTCCCGGTCTTGTCTGCCTGCATGCCCTCTTCTATTGTTGCCAAACTTTTCTGGGTTAGTAAGGATTTTTGTTGTTCATTCTGGTACATAAAGGGATCATATGACCTGTTAACGTTATCTGAAGAAATCTTAAATTTACTGGATGAAAACGCTTTTCTTTTTTGATAATAAAATTCGGTTTATCAATAAAGTTTTATTTTTATGCCAATATTGGTTGTTTTAATTTTGATTTGGTGTACCACTTGAGCTAACTTCATTTTGGAATGTTTTCAGTCAATTTGTTTTTGTGTATAATTAGGGTTAGGTATGGGACTTCAGAGACACAACCCCTTCCAGCATGAATACAGTGGAAATCTAGTCCTCACCCTCAGAACTGTCACCACTGTATCATGTCACAGACACCTATGGCAGTGCCAGATTGGGCAACAGTTTGCTCCAGGATCCTTTGCATTTGGCCAGTGTTAGCAGCAAGGCTCCTGTTCATGACCTCCTCCACCAACGTTGTCAGCTCTTGTCAGGTGACATAACCAGCTCCACCAATGGACTACCATTGGTGGCTTCCATTGCATCAACCCCCAGGGCAGAGCTTCCTAAAGCGGGTAGGTTAGGAATGATGAAGGTAATACTGGCAGGTTGTGACCAGGGTGTGCTGGGTACCTGTGTAGCCTGTGGTGGGCCTGCTACACCCACCTATGGAGGGATGCTAGTTTGAGTTGTTGTGATTGGATTAACTCCCTGTGCTGGTGGTCAAGATGCAGTAAGAATTACTGCTCAAATGTAATGAAGTTATTAAAGGAAATAAAAATGTTAACAAAAATGAAATTGTGTGTGTGTGTGGGGGGGGGGACAAAAAAAAAGAAAAAATGTCATAAAAGTCAAGAAATTTTAACACGTTCCAGTCCCTAAATATTCCACATACATTTTAAACATTTTTTTCATCCAGATATGACTCTGTAAGGCCATAATCTTTTGTTACACAAAGGTATAATTTCCTGACTCTCACAGTTAAAAAAATTATAACAAAAAATTGTGAATATTTGAAAGCTTGTTTATGGAGAACATTTCATAAAATGTATATTTGAACCGAGTAGATGCTATTGTTTATTATTGATTACACATACTACATATTAAATGGTCTATGGTAATTTCTACTGTTTGGATTGGAACCTGCAGCATCTATATTTGCTTAACCACTGACTATTATAATGTTGCATGAATTAATTGTTTATACAGGCATGTGCAATGTGTAAATGTAGAGTATGCATAGTCATGTATCTGTCTAACAAACAGTTATACATTGATGTTCACAAAACCGATGACCTATTTGTATAATCAGTACTATTCTGAAATGGCAATCAGTCATACTTGTACCCGTACTTACCCTGTGCCTCTCTGAGGTGTTGCAGTCAGTATGATGTGTTTCTTAATTTCCTTCAATCAATGCAGAAGCTACACATAACAGAAAAAAATAATGAATGCTTGTTTGTGTTGCCATGTCACAGCAGTATATTGCATGCTTATATTGCAGTATGCCATACATGACTGAGTTGGATCATGGGACCTGTAATATTTATCCTACCCACTAATGATGCTCTGTTTTCACCGTTTGAGTTACTATAATGGTGACAGCACTGTTCACCCATGTGTGGGATGCAAGTTGCTATTCCAAGCCTCAGCCTTGTACTGAGATCTGATATAGTCACCTGCAAAAGCCTTCAGCTGTAATGGGTCAGAAGGAGGGCTACAAAAACCATAGATTCCTTCTGACACCCATTCTGTGCTCTGAATAGAATAGTGTCCTCGCCATTACCTGACATATTTTTTTTACAAAGACCTGAGGAAAAATGTCAGTGAATCAATATCCATATCAGATCTCACATATACCAGCCTGTGCACAATGACAGATAACATGGAGAACCACATTTGCATGACAGAAGGCACAGAAATGCGCTGTAACAAAATGTATGCATTATTCTTGCAATGTCCAGTTTAGGTGAGAAACATGGCACCTTCTCCATGTGTGACGATCACTACAAAAACATGCTCCACAGTGGCTCAAGCTCCTGCTAGTTAACGCCAATCTCTCAGTTACATTTCAGATAATATTGTCCCACATCTCGGCATGCACTCAGGGATAGTTTATAGCATTCATAACATCAACAGTGTGACCCACAAATAGGAAATCACCTGCATGATATTATTGTTCTTCTGCGTTGTCCTTTTGTACTTTTTGTTTTCAGTATTACAGGATGCCTGGGTATCAGATAAAGAAACACAGTGTGAGTGATAAGAATGTGAATTAAAGCCATGGCAAAAAGGAACATGAACTTCTGAACTCTGTGCATTAGCTGTTAACACAAGGGAATTGACACTCCAATTGTGTAATAGGAGGACAACAAATGTGCACCTGGCTCGAAATATACCTACATCTGACAGCCCAGTAACTCTTGTTGTATAAGTTGCTCCTTCATTGCAGTAATAATTTATGGCACAGATGGTTTTATATGAAATACTTTTTCATTTAATTAATTATTTTAATACCTTCAGTGTTAATTGATGCATGGCTAAGCCAAGCATATTTGCATGGCTGAGAGCAAACTCCTAGTGCAAGCATAATTATTTTTTGTGTTCTTGCCTTAGGATGTGAAGTGACATATTTCTACAGTCATTGCTGAACACTGGCAGTGAGTGTTCCACACCAGCTATTATACAAAGAATAAAAAGGAATATAGTTATTGTTTATGATATCTGATGTGGTGTTGTTTTAACAGACAACATTACTGTTCTGTGAGAGAACAAATGTTAAGGAAAGGGCCATTATGAATCTGCAAGAGGGGATGTTCTTCCGAGCATATTCAGGCTGATTTACAGATATCTCACTGAAGCAGTGTGCATACATGTTTTGGCTCTTCATATTGAAATAAATTGTTATCTTGCTGGTTGTCTCTACTTGTGGTATCTCACATCTACTATTTATTCCACAACACATACATAGAAATGTGTTATTACTATAGTTAGTGCTGTAAGCAATGCAGGTGACAAACATACCTCTCAACCTCTTAGAACAAGAAATCGGGACAAAGCCATAAATAAAAGTGGGACAAAGGTCCAAAAATAGGGACAATTTTTTAATATTGCTCTTACAAAATAACTTATAAAGTTGATAGAATAACAGGTTTTGCATTAAGATGAATTTTCTGAAGGGTATTAATTCTGAAATTCAAATGTCTGTCATTATTTTCTAACTTCAGACTTTAATGATTTGCCACTAATTTGCCAGAAAACCACAACTGTATGAAAAATGGACCAAAATATGAGGCAAAAATCTAGACATTCTGCGAAAATCTGTGCAGTTCAGAAGTATGGTGACAAATAGGTCACATTATCAGGTTTAGCAGCCATAGTACACAATTATATTGCTATAATAACATTATAATTTGCCTGTGTACGTTACATTAAAACATATTTTGCCTGTGTAAGTTACATTAAAATGTAGAAAAAAAGGATCACATGTATTATAGCACATAAAAATAAACTATCCCTAATGTGGATACAACCTCTGCATCTGCTGTGGTATTATTCAGGATATACTTCGCTAACACAAGGAGCCATTCAGGCAGTAAGAATTATAATCTTTTGCATTCATTAATATCCGAACTGTTAAGTAAAGAGCACTACCTCCAGTCTCATTTGTGTGATCAATGACTAAGTCTTTGCGCATACAAAATTGCATTTTCATTTCTTCTTGCCATAGAATGGGAACTGTCATTCAATAAAAGGCAAAGGGCATCAGTGACTAGCACCAATGCACAATGCCAATCATCATGCAAAAGATGAAGGCAAAACAATTATTTATAAATCTGTGAACTTATTTCTAAACTTTTTGTGTTTATACAAGTAATATGTGCACAGTAAGGATAGCTGTTTAAACACAGATGACAAAGGATGAAGACCAAAAAACAAAATTTTCATACATTTTCGTCTTGATGATTTCTGAACTTTGCGGCTTTCTACAAGTAAAATGCTTACAGTAAGGATCCCTACTTTCAAATAGATGGTATCTTCATGACACTGAGCATATGACTTTACAATGAGACAATGACATGACAAACATGTGCCACCTGAAGCTTTAAATAAAAAAAGTTGAAAGTCAAGTACATGTGATGAGCATTGTACTTCTAAAATGTACGTTTATTTTGCACTGCACCCAAGCTATCAGACTGTTATTTTTTTCCTATCACAGTAGAATTGTGTGACTGTAATCAATGCAAATGTGAGTATGATAAAAGATGTCAGGTTAGAAACAAACAAATTACTGATAACAGTTGTGCATTACTTCACTAAATTACCTTTGTACAAGGAATGTTTCTAAAGGTTGCTTTAAGTATAACCAGTTGTTTTTTTAGTGTATATGTGCTGTAGGTTTCAGACACATTATTAGCAATCTTCAGTCCATGAGACAGATGTGTGCACAGCCTACTCTTATTCTTATAAAATGTTGACAAAAACGTGTATCAAAGTTCAGTCTTAAATTTACATACCTCTCAAATGTACAGATTTTCACAGAATGTCCAGATTTTTGGCTCATATTTTTGGCCTGTTCTTCTTAAAATTTGTGGTTTTCTGGCAAATCACTGGGATGATCTGAGGACCGAAGTCACTAAATAATGACATACATTTGAGTTTCAGACTTCAAATCCTTCAGAAAATGTATGTTAAAACAAACCCTGTAACTCTAACAACTTTCTAAGTTTATGAGAGCAATATTTAAAATATGTCCCTATTTTGGGCCTTTGTTCCCTTCATTTTGTTGGGCCTTGTCCAGATTTATTGTGCTAAGAGGTTGAGAGTTATGCTAAGTGAGAAAATATAACCTAAAACTTCTTTGTAAGTTTTTTGTCTCTGGCACACCCTCTCAAAGTGTACTTCCCATTAGCAGGGCTGTTGAACCCATCATCAACCCACTGGTACTACTAATGAGGAACACTTGCAAGACATGACCTAGCAAACACTCTTATAAACACTCTTGAACTGCTCAGGTGTGTGCATGTCATTGTGCAGGAACAAACACTGGGTTTATCTTTATAATAATTTGATCCAATTAAAGGCTTCAGAAATGATAATGAGCTGAGAACTTATTAACATATTCCATATCCCCAGTGAGGTTAATCTACAACATGTAAGCAGGATGTGGAGCTATGAGCCTCCATTGCATGAGGGAACACTGCCCTGATTTCCCAACTGCTGACAAAAAATTCCTGACAACAGTTTCAATTAGAAATACATAGGATAGTGTATGAACTCTTTCAAGGTATGTATTCTTCCATGCAACTACTGATTCATAGTATGATGTTAAATTATTAATAACGAGTGCTGTGTACCTGCAGTATTTTTGAATAGCTTCTGTTCCACTCATGTTAATTGTACTTCATGGGGCTTGGAAAAAACACACATTCACGTATTCAGAGTTCTTTAATATTATCATTGTAATATCGTTAAAAGTTCAGAATGTCTCTTATTTGAATGAGTTATAAAGAGTTTAATTACATTAACTACGAGTGACATTAAAGACATGCAGGTAGGTGCGAGCGTGAATGGGCATGCCTTTGTTGAAGGTTGGGCGTCGGGCTGGCAACTCGGCACCGTAAAATCCACTGCCAATCATGAGCAGACCGGACTCCCGCTGTGGGGACCCCTAACAGGGAAAAGCCGAAAGACATTGTTTGACTGTTTCTCTACTTATGATGTTTTCTCAGCTTAGTAGTTTCATATTCTTGTACCTACTATTGTTTGTTGTCTTCTGAAGTTTATAAGTTGTATTATTTGCACATATGTGAATACATATGCCCTAGGATTCAGTAAAATCCATGCACGGTTTGTGTAGAGCCTACATGGAGTGTTACCGTGTACAGGAAGTAGTGCCCATAACACTGGCATGCAATCAATAGTAATATAGCTCTACATGCTTAAACAAGGTTTCATGGCATACACCAGTGCACCTGACCTCAAAACCTCTCTGTGAATGTGGATGGCATTTCCGCATACCTCTCAACTGTACAGACTTTCCCAGAATGTCCAGATGTTCCCCTCATATTTCTGGCATGTTACTCGTAAAATTGTAGTTTACTGGCAAATCATTGCCAAATCTTTTCAGACTTCATACACTACAGAAAATTCAAGCTAATGCAAAACCTGTTAGTCTATCAACTTTTTAAATGTGTAAGTGCAGTACGTCAAAATTGTCCCTATTTTTGGGCCTTTGTCCCCCCATTATGTATGACTTTGTATAATTGCTTGATCTTGTCTCCTTTATTTTATTTTGTATATTTTTTTTACTTTTCTTCAGAGGTTTGTTGCGATGCAGCACTGGCAGCAAATGGCTTCACCAATGCTTACCTCATATGCATGACTGAACCACCCATGTATCAGACATGACCCAGACAACCAAAAATAGAAACTGGATGCATTCCATTAATACTGCTGGCATCACACAAACCCAGTAAGTGAGGCTGCGCTGTGCTAATAATATGAAGTTAATTAATACTAATATAGGGAACCTCACATAACTAATCCTGTGGTGACAAGTTTTAAGTCTATGACTGGAGTACAGATGGTCCTGGGTTCTAGTGCAGGGTATGCAAACTTTTCTTATACTATTTTGACATTGCAGATTATACAAATACATTGGTACATAGAGAACTGCTGTCTTAACCTTCCTGTGGCAAGATCTGTAAGTGTAGGACATTCCCAGACAGGAAAGCGGTGAAAGTGGTGAAAGGGGGAGCAAGCAGGGGAAAAAACAAAGTAAAGGGAAGGGAAGAATGTGCGGGAAGCATATAGGAAAGAATCTTACCTATAAATTTCTTCAACAGTATCAACGGATCACATTTATAGAATCTTAGCTGAATTTGGACTGTCACCTCCAGAGAGGAGTGACAACAATGCAATTGTGCTGGGAAGCCAATTGGACCAAATTAAGTGCGTCAAGTAGATACATGTGAAATGGAGAGCTATGCATGGGAAGATTTTTTTGGGACAGTTGCTCTTTTTTTTACAGAGAGAGAGAGAGAAATGATGGGGTAAGAAGATAGGCATGTCTGGGGAAGGCAAGTTGGGAAGGTGAGGAAGCATTTGCTGACAGACAAGACATATGAGACAAAAGACAGGGTTGGTGAAGAACACAAGAAGGCGGTGAAGACCACGGTTGGGGTGAGGCTGGGGAAATTGAAAACTTATGGACGTCAAGTTTGGTGACAGTGAAAATTGAATCCTCACTCACTAGACAGTCATCACTGTCACCTCACTGCACCAATGGCTGCAGTGTCTAACATCTGTGTGTCCTTGTGTTATTCAGGATAATGATGGAGAGCAGTGTCTCCACTCAGTGTAGGTCATTTGTGTGGCCCGCAATCCTACATACCATACCTGGCAGTTCAGCTTGGGTGACAAAATCACCCCTCTTCCTCTGGTCCCAAAGGAAACCATGGACCTATCCTCTTGGGCAGAAATACCTGAAGATCCAGGTAGGGTAGGGGTAACATGGGGGGGGGGGTTGCAGCCAAGCTGCAGCCCAGAAGTGCTGGGCCTTTGTAACGGAGCAAGTGGAGTGAGTGTAGGTGGATCATAGGGAACCGGCCTACCCTGCTGTGTTGTCAGAATAACATAAAACATTATAATACAATAATAAAATAAAACATAACTGGAAAAAATGTAAAAAAAAAATGATAAAGAAAAACAAGTATTATAAATAATTATGAAAAAGACAAATACATATATAAATGATAATAAAAATAATAACAAATAAACAAATAGGTAACAAAGAAATACAAAATTATACATAGCACAAAAATTAAGTAAAAACAACCAATATAAAAAAGGTAGAAAGGGGTGGGGTGAGCATACAATTCTATAATTCTATTTTGATCATACCTGCCCACCTCTTAGTGCAAGAAATCTGGGCTAACCCTGACAAAACGGGGGGGCAAAGGCCCAAAGAAAGAGACATATTTTAAATATCACTCTTATTAAATTAGATAGTTGCTAGAGTAACAGAGTTTGTTAGAACACCATTTTTAGGAATGATTTGAAGTATGAAACTCAAATGTATGTCATTATTTAGTGACTTCAGTCCTCAAATAATCCCAGTAATTTGTCAGAAACCACACATTTTATGAGGAACATACCACATATATGAAGTACAAATCTGGACATTCTGCAAAAATCTGAACAGTTGAGATGTATGATTCTGCGGATTCCTATCAGAAGACCAAAGACACATTCTGTCGAATGTGTCTTGGTCGAACTGTAAATGTCGAAAATGCAAAATGATGAAGCAGCTTTTAAGCGAATGTTTCCCTGGGAGAGAAGTCGTTTGGCCGCTTCCATCACTTTGCCGTTTTTGGCACTGTAGTGCGATCGTGGAGTTGGTATATTTAAGTAGGAGAGGTGTGGGGGGCACAGCCCCCCAAATGGGTGGTGTGGGGGTGAAGCCCCCCACTTAAAATAGTGTTCAGTGTGTTTTTTTTTGGGGGGGGGGTTGCTGTTCTGGTAGTTTGCTCATTTACATTTTCGCTATTTTAGGTTCGATATAACAGCGTTCGATCTTTTGATCATTCACTGTTATAACATAGACCCTGATTTTGCTACCTTTACTTTTAACACTACCAAATCTTAACAAATAATTTTAGCACTATTAAGACAACCAAGCTCATAACAGATGGGCTGTATATTACCGAGTACATCAAGCAATCATGGATATGTGTATATATTGTACATATGTATGTTCCAGTTATACTGATGACAATCTTCAGCAGGCTATTGTTGTCCCTGGTTTTAGGTCTTAAGTTACATTGCAATACTGATGTAAACCTTAACAGAATTGTATAGGTGAGAAGTGTGGTTTTTGAACCAAAATTCTCCGAGTACTCTGTATTACTGGACTGTTGTTTTATCCTACAGACTAATGCATGCAAACTTCTCCTTTACAATTGACAAATGCGTACTCAATGTGATATAAGTGTTTAACACAATAAGCTGCATTTATTCTTAATGCTACAATAACAGTACTGTTTGGATGCATACATTCCAGTTGCATCTCACATCTGTGCCAATCTTGCTTCATAAGTTTGCCGATTCAGCAATCTATCTGCATGAGCAGTGGAAAAAGCAGAACACAACAAAATACCATTAAGAATACCAATCTTGAACAAATGCAGCTGTTAACTCTTACAAATAGTGACTGTAAGTGATACTTACACATTTGTGGAATGCTACCAGTCCAACATTTCTCGATCCAAAATTCAAGGGTATCCTTCTTCCTCATACTGAGGTTTCTGTAGTGATTTCTACACTGTTTGCCAGTGCAGGGGATACTAGTAACACTGGACAAATCCGAGGCCAAACTATTCCATGCCTCTGATTTGTAATCTGATCTATTATAGTGCTCCTGCAACAGCCAGAGACTATCCTCATTCACTAGGAGTCCAACTAAAACTTTGGAGTCCTGCAAACCCCACCTTTGAGACCAAAATCTCAAAACCTCACCACGAACACCAGACATATCTAACGCAGATGAAGACCAATCTTTAATGATGTTTCCCACCAATTCCAGTTATTACAAATACTGGGAGTGCACACACACACGTTTTGATTTTGCAACATTTGAAAATGGTGTGCATTGCTTCCCATTGTGCAAACAGAGGCAACATTTTTGCGCGATGGTTACCAATACAGAGGGGGTAACCAATACAGACATTAATACATAAGTAAAATAACTGACACAATATTAGTGTGTCAGCCATCAGGAAAATAATTATGATATAAAAAATTTTAGGTCAACTGTTATAATCAAAAGGGACTATAATGTGATGTGGGACACCATTAAAAAAAGAATGGAGTCTGCTGTATTCGGACCCTGGACATTATGTATGGTAGTCTTACACTTACAGCTGTTGCCACAAGATGAATGAAAAAGTACTTGTCTATGTATAATGTCATTATCTAATGCAAGATCACAACAGTAAAAAAAAGGCTGCAATCCTTGTAGTTGAACCTAGGACCATGTGAACTTCAGCCCAACACTTACCAGCTGCATAACCATCTCCTAGATTAGTATTCAATTTGAAGTTCACACTGTTAAACGCTGTGCAACAGCACTTAGCAGGTTTGTGCCAGGCACAATTACATTAAAAGAATGCATTTGATGTTTATTTTTAGATGTCTGGGTCTTGTCTGCTACCTGGGTGGTCTAGTCATCCAGTTTGTGTACTGCTGCTGTGCATACAAACCAGGTGAGCATAGCCAAAGACATTTGTGCTAAATACAGCACCACACAATCAGTGGCCCAAAAATTCAGAGAAAAAAGCAAGTAATAACCAGCAGAAACAGAAATCAATGTATGACAGATACAGTACACATATTACACATATTAGTGCACATGAAATATGCCTATATAGGTCTGGAATGCAAATCACCATCCAATGCACATTCAGAACACAGGATGGTTTCCTTAACCCTCTTTTTCACACAAACACCTTTGTACAAAGCAACAACACTCGTTCAGCACGCAAACAAATTACACAGAATGTACAGTTATAGTAAAACATCACATTAGTTATACATTAACCAGACTATGTTGGTCTGGTTACTCTGCTTGTTTGGCATCCTGCCTGTTGTCTGATTTAGGGAGGTTTAGTCAGAAACTGCAATGCGTATCCTTACTGTGGAACTTTTCTCTGTAATGCTTTTCCAGTACAAAAGTATACTGAAATATGAGGATGGTTTTAGGCTCCTAGGTGGTGAGTCAGTGTGCTATGGCTTGTCTCCCAGCCAATGCAAGGACATTCTAAGCATACTTATATCTGCCTACAACCACACTAGCTGCCCGTTCCACATCTGACTCATCATTGGCCTGTGGCTGTGGTGACCTTGGCATTGATGGGAGGATGTGTTATCCTTCCCCTTGCTGATCCTGTTGCAGATGTTGTCACAAGGTTAACTTGGGTAGCATAGCACATACTGTGAGCATTGTGTGACATGCCAGTGGATTGTAATTGAAGTCTTTGCCAGATTTATGTAGGCACTGACACTGTGGCTGCAGTAGCTCAAACACATGCTCTATGACATTACAGGTTGGACCATGTGTCTCATTAAGGTGTTTTGTGTGTGTGTGTGTGTGTGTGTGTGTGTGTGTGTGTGTGTGTGTGTGTGTGTGTGTGTGTGTGTGTGTGTGTGCATTTCTGATGGGTTTCATCAGTCATGACTCCAATGCACAGTATGCATCAACCCCTAAATGAGCCTGTGAGATATCCCCCCATAGCACACATCTGGTGCAGTTCAGAGATGTGGTACATATGGGAGTTGTGTTAACTGCAAGGGTTGCCAGCACACATGTTCCAGATGGTTCCCATGCCATTACACGACTTGACAGTTGTTTGAGTGGTAGACCTTATGGTTAATGTAGACCTTACCCTGTTCCTGAGGTGTTGTTTTCATGTGTACATGACTGCAATGTATGACACACATGGCTTCAGGCTCGAGAGATAAATGTTGCAGTTGTAGCATTCTTGTGACCCTCTCCACAGAACTAGTGGTAAAATATATGTGCTCTATGCCAAGTTGTAGCATAGCATGCAGGAATTGACTCTGAGTCAAGGCTGCCAGAGGTTGCATAGTTCCTGTACTGTGTCGTTGGCCTGCAAAGTCTTCACCTTCTCTGTCTACGGCTATTAGCAGCAGCATTGGCTTCAGCGTGTAGCACAGACAAATGTATTGAAAAAGCAGCAGCTACTAACAATCTGTGATTACTTTGTGTCTATACTCCACTGTTTTCCCAATCCACATAAAAAAACAGCATGTGGTTCACATGGATGCTTTATATCTTGTTGACTAGCTCCACAAGACTGGTTGAGTGGCAAACAGTTCAGCTGCTTATGCTGTAATTAGCATCTCTGAAGCACAGACTAATACAGATGCAATCAATTACTAATGTACTCCATTATAAAAAAGCAAATGTGTAGCCAGGCAAACTGATGGGGATGAGAGTTATTGCATTGCTTAACCTGGTGACACATTTATTTGAACAATATATCTCTACATTGGAGTATTGTACTCCAGCAGATATGTATCCATTTTGTTACCTACATAATGCATATGCTGGAATGTAGTTAAGAATAATGTGAAGTGAATCTTTATGCATTTTTTAAAACCATAATCATAGCATGGCCTTATTTTTCAAGCCATTTCAGAGGTACAGAGGATGTAGAGTAGACTCAAATTATAATGCTGTGTGATGACTATGTACGCATGTTTCATGGAAAGGTCCTTTGATAGCACTTTTAGTATTTCACAGTTATTTGGTTAGCCCTTAGCCTGTTATTTTGTTTTGGAGGGAATATGAGTTCCTGCTATGGCACAAACTAGAATGGACTGTTAGTTTGGGTGGGTGATCATAGTTGAGTATCTGTTATGGCCCAAAAAAAGATACGTTTCTCTTGTTACTCTCCTTGTTTTTTATCCTACCAGCTAGTTTTTGACCCCTGTTGAATCTTTGATGTCTATCATGTGGGGAATACTGACAACCTTCCTTTACTGCTTTATCTGTAAACACTTTATTTGTACTTATGTGATCTTATATGTGTTATATTTTTTTGTCTTTCAGGACACACAATGTCTGTTTGATGGAGGCCCCCATTTATCAAGGCGGAGAATGATCTCATCATAGAGGCCTTATGTCAACATCATGCAGTACTGCTGTCCAGAGGGAGGGCCAATACGTTTCAGTATATAGCCCTATGGGACGAATTACACTGCAACATAAATGATATTGGGTGACACAGTCACACTTATGAGCAGGTGCGTCACAGAGCCACCTATATGATAACAGCTGCAAGGAGGCATGCGGCTGCAGTGGCACATGATCACCAGATCATCAGTGGTGGGCCTGCTGCAGAACCCCCTCTCACTGCCACAGAGGAATTCCTGGCAAACATTGCCACAAAGGGCATCTTCCAGCAATCAGTGACCCAGTACGTTCTGGACATGAGCACCACTCCTGCATCTCAAGAGGACCTTCCAGGTATGCTTTGTTTGATCATCATTAGAATACTGTGGCATTCTGAAGTAGTGCCATTTGTTTATATGTATGTGTGTCAAGTTGTTTTTCGGTGGAGGAATTTAAGATAGCTGCAGTTTTAAGCTTAATTTTGAGGTTGTTACCCACATTCTTGTTGACATTTGGATTACTGCAGATATAGATAAGTGCAAGTATTACCCCCTGTTATATTGTTAAATATAGTGCTTTTGCCATTACCTCTTCCTTTACTCATTTCAGGAGCATCAGGAATTCAGAGGCATAGGGCCCCTGCAGTCAGTAAGCATAATGCATTTATGTCAGTACTGCAGATAATTGTAAGATATCTGATAATGTGTCCTCTCAGGCCTGCTTTATGTATTACTGTACTGTCTGCATACCTCTCAACTGTATAGATTTTTGCTGAATGTCCAGATTTTTGACTCATATTTCTGGCCTGTAGTTCATATCATAGAGATTTTCTGGCAAATTATTGACAGGTCATTACAGATTGTAGGCATAAAAATAATGACAGAGATCTGAGTTTCAGACTTCATACCCTTTAGAACTGTCAGACTAAAGCAAAACCACTTATTCTATCAGCTTCCTAAGTTTGTAAAAGCAGTATTTCAAAATTGTCACTATTCTTGGGCCTTTGCCCACCCATTATTCATGGCTTTATCCAGATTCTTTACTCTTAGAGGTTGAGAGGTATGACTGTCTACAATAGCGACAGCAGTGTAAATTATGTAGCATATATTGCAGCATAGTAGTGCAGGTATTAATGTATTCCTGTGTGTCTTCCTTTTATCACAGGTGATCATGGAAATCCTTCTGTGTCCCCTGCACCACCTGATGTCAGTGTCTTATCAGACTCTGATAATGATGGTGGCCAAAGTGAGGCACAGCCAGGGGCTGCAGGGGCTGAATCTGACATAGGGGTTGACACTCATTGACCCCCCTCATATTCCCCATACACAGCCAGTACACCTACACATCCCCAGTTCACTGAGGCCACAGATATTGGACAGGTGGAGGACAAGGAAAGAACCAAGGAAGTGTAGCTACTGCTGCATCAGAACATATTGACTCTTGGCGTAGCCAAGCTGTTGGTGAGTTGTCATGCAAGAGGC
The DNA here is from genome assembly GCF_019279795.1 of Protopterus annectens. Taxonomy (NCBI): domain Eukaryota; kingdom Metazoa; phylum Chordata; order Ceratodontiformes; family Protopteridae; genus Protopterus; species Protopterus annectens. Next base: position 1,473,940,353 of record NC_056725.1, read on the forward strand.
TCAATAGGGATGCTCAGAGGAGGCCTTCTGTCCCTCCTTCACCTGGTGCTGGTGTCTCTTCAAATGTAATGCAACGTATGCTAAGGGCCATTATGCAGACACAGACATGTTCAGAAAGATACTTCAGATAAATGCTCAGGTTTGTAGATGTGGCATAGTCTAACATCAGTGACTGCCTCCACTGTGTTGTTGATTCCATGGATCAGATGAATAACACATTGGACTGAGGTGTGTCTGTGCTGGAGCGTGAAGTGTCTGTCATGGAAAGCACATTGTCTGTGATGGAACGTCTGCCGAGAGGGGAACATTGGCCCTGAGGGTATAGGTCAGCAACTACATCTACTGTGAGCCTATATGGCCATGTCCGATCATGGTCCTATAATTGCAGTACTTCCACTGCATCATCAGGGATTGTGCTGTCCACACCCAGATGTAGCAAGCCATGGAGTTATGGTCCTGGGCATTCCTGTGAAGGGTGCACATCCAGAAGATATCACTGACTTTCAGGTGGCATCCCTGCATCTGATCTTGGGCATGGAGGTACCAGTGCAACTACTGGCAGAGCCAGTTCTTATGGTTGAGGGTGACAGCGATGAGCTGTCAACTCTACCATGCATGGCTGACACCTGTCCGATATACAGAAACATAGAGCTAGCACTTGGCTTGTCTGTATATGCAGACACTCACACACCAGTGTTACACTGAGGGCACCTACAGACACACACACACATGACATTTTCATGGCCCATCTTGCCTGCTTCACTTCCTTACTCCCACACACTCACACATCTTTTGTGTCAGCCTAGGTGTCCTGCACCCCAAAATAACACCCTGTGCAAGTGATGATAACTGTGTCATATCCCTGTTTTCTATCTTTTGGATTCAGAGGTCATAAAGCTATGTGTCTGATCCACAGTGTGGCTATTTAGATAAATGATGATTACATCTGCATGTGTGGTGTTGAACTGATGATTGCACCTGTCAGTTATACTGTACTTGGCCAGTTATATAGATGCTACCATCATCATTTCACTACTTTACAGTGGATGCTCTTGTAAGGGTTGTGAAGTTATCAAGTGAAATTTGTATCATACAATTTTAAATATTCGCAGTAATTATTTTTATTACAGAGTTATGGTGCACATCACATGTCACAACATCAGATTCAGATATAAGGATTTTAAATATGCACTGTAGTCAACACCCATCAAAATAGTAATACAGTATAACAGTATTTCTGGCATGTACATCACCATAGATTCATAGATACATAGAATGTTACTAGGCTATTGACCTGAGGGTGTTTACAAGCCTAGCCGTGAAATCACAGTATACAATTCAATGTCAGATATCATGTATGGACAAGATTTGTCTAGAAAGGACTACCTGTGTCCAGGTGAGAAGCAGGAGCAATGCACGGCAGAGATTAACAGTTTCACATCATGTCATCCAGGCTGTGATGAAACAATGTCATGGAGATCCTTGGCTTGACATGGTTTTGAAGCCTATTTCAGAGGAGTAGCAAACTATGGGAGCTGTATCTGTCTCTCCAGCATGTCCTATATATGTCAGTCTACATTGATGGCCCTTTAACATCTCACTGTAGTCCCAAATGACATAGCATTCATTCACAATTGGGTCAGAGATAGCACTGTATGGCATGCATAAATCACCTCAAAGCAGTCTATATCATACTGAGTACAGGGACAGCTACATCAGTCTGTCCTTATTAGACATGTTTGACACCCTGATTTATATTACTTGCAAATCTCTGAGGGCTAGGTTTCTGCAGGTGTCTGTTACACTATACAGTAAAGGAAGATTATATTCAGGGGTAGGCCTGAGGAGGGATGACTATAGCGTATTTAGAACTGAATTGGATACTGCTGCAATGGCTTTGCTAATTTAATGCAATATGTAGAAAACCTTCCTCAACACAGTAGACACTTGTTGTATTTTACTTGTGCTCCCAGGTCTATCAATATAGAATTGGTGATTAGGGTCTTCAGGGTTATGTCATAATAAGCTGGAACATTGGTAATACCAAAGGAAATGGTGATGCATTTATATGAAGGTCATTTAGCAGCAGAGTCATCATCAGTCATTAGTCTGTGTAAGCCCCTTCTGAATAGCACTCACATTGTTAGGGGATACAACTATAGCACCTAAGTGTCATTCAAACACAAACGTACCTAGACACAGCGACTCCGTTTTGGTCTTGACTTCTGAGAAGTACATGGCAAACATGAATGGACACAGCAGTGACACTTTTGGAAACCTATGTGTGACAGTTCTGCTGCTAGAGCTGAACTCTCGCACTTTGAATGAGTGTAGTCTGTGAGCCAATTTGCAACCCACCAGACAACGTGGCAATTGATATTCACTTGGCTTTGCTTCTCAATGACACATGAATGTGGGATTGTGTGGAAGGCCTTGGCAAAGTCAAGATAGACCCAAGGTCAATGCCATGCACACATGCTATGTCTCTGGTCACATTATTTAATACCAACACCTTTAGCATGCACAACCTCCCCTTGAGAAAACCATGCTGGGACAGATGTAGTTTTTGGATGTCAACTCTGTCCTTGTATCTGACATCCAAGAAAACCCATGCCATTGTCTTACAGTTGAGACTGGTTAATGTTAAGGGGCTATAAGTACATGTGTATGTCTCTGATCAACCCTTGTGTAGGGGGAAATAGGTCACTGATTTCAAATTTGTGTGGATAAAGGCAGTACTCAGGCTGTGATTGAATAGGGTGCCTAGCAGTATCTTGCTGGTTAAGAACATTACAAACGCATGCCAGAATGCCATATGGTCCCATGGAGGCTGTGTTTCTACTCTTGGAGAGAGCAGGGATTACTTGCTCTTTGTAGATTGAGGTTAGAGATGATGCTGAAGATGTGTTGTGGCAAGCTTGGGCGTGGATGGGGGGATACTTTTTATCCAAGCATGTCTGCTATCAGGTTTTCAATTTATACTGGGTCAGTGTATGCAAATATCATCCACAATTGATTCAGTACACATCTGAGTTATACCTTTGATGTTGCAGATGTAGCAGAGGAAAGCTTTATGGTTATTCTTGCCATGGTTTCGACATATTTCCCATAGCTGCTTGGTGAGGACTTCACAAGGTGTCTTATTGTCTTGTTTAGGGTGGGGATGTTCCTCTTCCAGTTTGGGATTTACACTTTTGTATTTGTAGACATCAACTTTGTTCACTTACTATATAATCAAGTAATGTCAGACATCCATCAACATGGTTATATTTTCTTAAGGTTCTTTCTTTGATCCTGGCAGGTACATCTATGTCTATATATTTGTGTACACAATTATACAGGGCATCAGGGTATACCTTACTATAGTTGTCAGTGTCCTGTGTGGAAACTTTAGTTTGAAAGAAGATTATACCATCCCTTAGGATGGTGTAGTTACCTTGGAAGATCTATTTTCAGCTGACCTCTCATTGTGTAATCCTGTACCTATTGCAAATTATAAGAAAACTGCTATGTGATTGGATTGAAACAGTGCAGGCACTACACGAGGGATTGCATTGGTCACTGCTATTTGTGATAACTAGATCTAGAATATAACAGACACTTGTGGGATGCTGCAGTCTTATTTCCATGGCATACAAGTTATCAAAGTCCAGGAATTATTGTGCAAGTGAGTTTGGCCTCATATAAGTTTCACAGTCAGTGTAGTTATAGTTGAAATCATCCCTGAGTAGGCTGTTTTGTTCGACCTTAATTGTTATCGGTACTAATAAATAGGTTGTTTGGCCTTTCTTATTTATGGAAGGGGACATATAACTGGTGATAATATTAAGGAGTTTCTTAGCTACAGTAAATTGGAGTTTCATTAACTCCACAGACTTGTGTTGTCTAACCTCTTTTTTGAGAAGAAATTATCTTCAATGAAGACAGATAATCCAGCTCCTGTGGTTCACACAACTTCAAATTGCACTCTGAATGTGTGGAAGGCATTGTAGCCTTGCAAGGCTAGGTTACTTACTGGGGCCTTGAATCAGGTGTTTGTGCCTACACAGATGTCCACCACTTCCACTGGGAAAATTGTTGACAGAGTGTGCAGTTTCTGATGTTAACCCCTACAGTTTAGCTGCATGACCTTTACTTTGTTGGAGTTATATATTTTCACATAGTAACTTCTGTTTTTGTGACTTTGCCTAATAAAGGCATTATGGTGGAGGCAAATGCCTTAGCCAGCAAACAAAAGCCTGGAGGTGCCACGTGAAGTCCATGTCTTGCTAGGCAGCATGGTCTATCCACAATGTCATCCCACACTGACAGGAACTGAAGCCCCTTAGACTGATACCAGACACATAACCAATTTCAGAAGATCGTTTGCTCTTTATATTGTTGTCTCATCCTAGGTGAGCTTGTAATGCTGGTCATACTTAGTGACATACATGCCTGGGACACATCTGGTGGGCTCAGTTATATCTGTCTCCATATATTCCCTAGAAATATGTCTCAAGTTGTCCATACCAACGCCAACTATGATGTATTCATATTGGGACTTGTTGTGGTTAGACTTGATTGCACGAGTGATGTGACAACTACTTGTGCCACACAGCTGATCCTAAATTTCACCTTGTTTAAGTTGGAGAGTGGGGTGGGTGTATGACTCACTGTACAATCAGCTATAAGAACAACATTTGCAATAGAAAATATTGACCTAGGCACTTGCTGGATGAGACATTGGTGCTCTTTTGTGTATTATGTGCTATGGGTTTAGTGTTAGAATGACCATGCATGTGTTTTGGATGTCTCTGCTGTGTATGTAGGTTGTTGTAGAGTACCTCCACCCATGATGGTACTTCATTAATGTCATAGTACAGGCCTGAGGCATTATTTGCAATGAGTCAATAAAAACACATCAACTAGGCTAGCAGACGAAAAAGGGGGGAACTGACAGCTCATAATGTGAGGTGTGAACCTGATATCTACATAGAGAATGAGAAAAAGTTTGGGATATGTAATATTGTGCTATTTTAGGGGGACTAAGATATGGAGTGTATAGTAGGAGGTGTATCCAAAGTGGGATACATAGTTCTTCTGTGGAGAGATAAGAAGTGACATTACTGATGGTTTAACTGAAATTTGACCAGCTATGTTGAGCTGTTGAAGATTTGCTCTGCTAGACAGCATTGGCCGACTGTAATGGAAATAATTGTATTGTTTTTTCTGCATCTACAACCTCAAAGAGTTAAGCTGTCTGCACACAAACAAGAGCAGAGCAGCTAAGACAATGAAACACTGTTAAAGCTCAAAATGAGACCTGAAACAGTAACCTTCAAATATATAGCCCTAGTGTGCACTCCAGGTATAAGGATACAGTGGTGTTTTCTCAGAAATAATTTGTTGTGATGTTTACTTATCAGTAGCTGAACTGAACTAGATTCATCCAGTGTGAATCCAATGTATACCGCAGGTGACACAACTGCAACTGAATAAAAGCAGTAACTGACAATTTGTTGTTAATAACATTACATAGGCAACACAGGCAAAAGCAGCACAATAGTTTCCACAATTACTCATAGCAACACAAAAAATTAACTATACTTTTTCTTACATATGTAAAAGCAGCAGCTGGACATACTGCAGTGCTTTCACTTCATAGCAATGGCTAAAAACAATGGCATGATGAATGTGCATAGAACAGTGTTCCATAGGCTGCTGTAAACACTCTCTGCATAACATTAACAGTTCAGACACACACACCACCTCACCCCCTCCCAGTTGACTGCATTGTGAATAGAACCCCTATCTTTTTAAGTACACAGACTACAGAGCACAGTACATAGCACATGTGCCACTGCACAAGTCTGAGTTATATAAGACTGCAGGTGAACTTATAGTAGATGACATCAGCAGGCTATGTTGGAGACAAGAGGTTGGAGGCCTGCTTTAAATGGTTGCTTGTGCAAGCACCAAAACACTATGAAACCATGCCATTGGTGAAGTCATTTAGGGATACACACCTCCACTCTTCTTTATGGATAGAAACACACAGTTGACAAAAGTGAGAATAGAACTCCTACCTATCTAAGTGCACAGATTACAGAACACAGTACTTAACACACACCACAGCACAAGTCTGATGTATATAAGACTGCAGGTGAGCTTATAGTAGATGACATCAGCAGGCTATGTGGGGGACAAGAAGTTGACAGCCTGCTTGAAATGGATTTTTCTGCAAGCACCAAAACACTGTAAAGGCATGCCATTGGAAAAGTCAGCTTGGGATACACACACACTGTCTACTGTAGTGAGAACCTAACTCCTAGCTATCTAAGTGCACAGACTACAGAACACACTACTTAATGCAAACATGACAGTACAAGTCTGATGTATCTAAGCTGGCATGTGTACTTATAATACATAACATCAGCAAGACATGTGGGGAGAAACTTCTTGGGAGGCCTGCATAGGCACATCCCTTCTTAGTGCCATCTGAGTCTAGTAGCCTAACATAAGTATACTGTTTATAAGCCTAGCTGTGTAACAATACCTGTACCCTTATTGAGCATATTTGGCTGTTTGAGTTTGGCAGAGCAAGCCTGTGAGCAACATCAAATGGACCTGTCAATGAGGGAGCACACAACATAATATATTACACTTTGTATTTTGGTTGATATATGTGTTGAAAATTTAAGGAGACCACAGGGTTATATTAATTGTTGGTGTGGTTGGTGATGGGGAAAAATGTGTGGATTGTAAGCATATGTACATATAGAGTTATATTGTGCCCTCAGTTTGCAATGTTTCCATATATAGCTTTAGGTAAGACAAAGGGACTGAGAAATGTAGAGCAATAAGAACATACACACACACACACACACACACACACATATGTGTGTGTGTGTGTGTGTGTGTGTGTGTGTGTGTGTGTGTGTGTGTGTCTGTCTGTGTCTGTGTGTGTGTATAAGTATAATGTGATACCACTAGAAGCATCAGATTTGCGCTATGGTTAACTAAGTGTACATGCATGCGCGTTTGTCTCTTTACCTGTTTACATGTAGGTAAACAGTGCACAAAAGTGCTCCACATTGCTAACATCTGAGACTTACTATTATGTAATATATACTTGCTACTACAGCCCACTCCTACCTCTACTCCAGGCTGGGATTTACCAATGACTAGGGGCAATAATTGAATGTATCCTCTTTCAGTTGTTGGCAGTCTGACAAAAATCGTATCTGTTTTTTTCTCTGTTTCTGCAATGCTGCACTTCATGCAAACTAGATAAGCCTTCTTAAAAATGTTTTCTAGTCATGGCGCATTATGCAAATATTGAATTAAAACAAGACAAAGAGGATAAATATGAAAAGTTTTGGACACATTAGCAAAGTCTGTAAAAGCACACTACCATTTGATAATACACTTCCAAAGATTCTACTTATGTCGGGGTTAGAACCCTCACACCAACACAGCATCAACAAACAAGATGGGGCTACCTTAGTCCACTTCTCCACAGAAGCAGCTTGCCAGCACATAACTGGTGTCATTTATCACACAATCAACTGCATAAGAATGTACATTGCTATAAAACCATGGACTGTATATTGTACAAGTAATTATCTGTATTATATTTGGACATAGAGCAGTTAGTAGTCATACAACCTGTCATAATCGTGGTTACAATAAGCATCTCTCTGTCTTACATTTGTGTGGTTGTTGGTGTTCATCAGTTACCTAACACATGCAATGTGTAAGTAATTCTGCATAATTATTCTTAAAATGTGAGAGGATAACTGTGGCATAAACACACATATATTGTGGGTTTGGGTATAGCATAGGTGAGTTACTGTTATGGCAGATGTGATGTCCCCACTCTGGGCCAATAATCAAGGAGACTCAATCCTCACCAATGACACTGGAGAGGGCTGTTCAGTTTGAATAAAAATGGATACACTCAGTATTTCCAGATGCAACTCTGCATCAAGCACAATTTCCCTTAAGAGCACACAGGGAACACACTCAATTCATTGTCTGGGTTTCTGTATCTGTCTCCCTCCAGGTCTACAATAAGACTCCCCAACTGGCACAGCTATAGAGTTGAGACCTCAGCTAAATGTCCAAGCCAAGTCCTCCAGCATCCTCTCTGTACAACCAGTGCTTTGTGTCCCTGTCCAAGTAGCTGACATTCCCACACACTTTGAGACACACACACACACACACACACACACACACACACACACACACACACACACACACACACACACACACACACACCTGTGAAAGGTTGACACAGATTCAATGGCTATGCCCTCTTCTGACCCGACTATAAGGTAGTCACACTGCCACCAGACATCCAAAGACAGCTACTCTAAGGCTCTTACAAGGGTACACAATTATATTGAGTGAAACTGATATTAATACAAATGGTAGCAAGGCTTTCAGGAGTGGCCACAATGTCAGCAATAGATATAAGTACTCTCAAATGTTAAAATATTCTCTAAAGGATCAGCCACAATGAAACGTTTAAATATATTTAATAATAAATAAGAAAAAACATAAAAATACTAAATATCACTTTCCAGTAAATACTAGCATTTCAATCACATGAAATATTAAAAATAACACAGGTGGACAGGTTCACACAGTTACAGAAAAAAAACAATACTTAACTAATCTCACTATATTTTCCTGATTGATCTAAAGAATTATTATTCCCTGGTTACTTACTAGAGCAAAACAAGATGAAGTAGGTGAGAGATCCTTTTTTGTCAGGTTGCAGGTACAAAAACAGAGTGCTCTGAGACTTCAGTCTCACCTATTATTAAACATTATTTGTAGTGATGGATTACAGAATGACATTGCATAAATCTGGTTATCTGACTTTGTGCTTCTCTCCTTGGCTAGAAGCTGTCAAGATTTAGCACCTATATGTCAATAATACACACACACAGAGTCTTGCTAAGATCTGCTGCAGCTTCTGAAAGTCATAAAATAATTTCAAACCTCCACCTTTCAGAGTAGCAATTAGTTCACCCCAAGGACAATGTAGGAAGCTTCCTAGTATAGACTTTTTGTCCCTGGCTGCATTGAGAACTGTAAGATACAATCTTTATCGCCTAAGTTAAGTAGTTTAATGTCTTGCTGTTTTCCAGAGTCAGGTGAGTTGAGATTAACCTCTTTCCTTCCAGTGTCCTCTGTTACAATATATGTATACATTTCAACCGATACAATAAGAAATGTACATTTTTTCCTCCATCCAGCAGGGCACACTGTTGATACATATTCAACAGAAGCAACTTTACAAATACATTTTCAACACAAGCAAAGAAAAGAGAGCTCTCCCAGGGGCCCCCACCAACTTCTATGGGATCATTTTCATTACTGCACTGGATGCAGTGAGATGCGAGGGGATCTGAACCTGACTCCCTTTCAATCCACCAAGGACAACTGAGGCGATCACCCATCCCTTCAAAATGGTGCTCACCTATCTCTCAGGACTGACTGACCCATGTCCAACTGCTGTTCACATGGAACCCTTCTCCATTTCAGCCTTCAAAGCTCTTGTTTAAATATTTGCTACTACCACCAAGATCTGAACCCATAGCAGCTCCACCCAGGTCCTCATCCTGAGCTTCAGTGCCACTGCAGTGACCCTCCTACTCAGGTTGATGGGGCACAGTTGATCAAGGTGGTGTGGTTACCCCAGCTGCAGATCAAAAGTACTAGAAAAATGTATACATGCTCATCTACTAACTTACCACAACAACCACTGCCTCCTCTCCTGCATGGGACACTGATTTTACCTACACCACAGCAGAACTACTGTCTTGCTCAACTTCCAGAAACTATAAATTCAAAATGAAAAAACACCAACCTGGTATTCTCCTTCTTCCTCGACGTGTCAAAAGCATTTGACACTATATCACACCAACTCCTATTACAATAACTATCCTCCCTTTCTCTATCACAATTGTCCCTTCCCTGGTTTCACAGATATCTTCCTAACAGACAATAAGGCACAAAATGTAAACATGATCTCTTATCCTTCCTACCTGTCTCAGTCTGTGTACCACAGGATTTAATTCTAGGCCTGCTTCTTTTTAACAGCTTTACTCTCAACCATCACAGAGCCAGCTAACATGCATCCTTAGTCTAATATGTCAGCAATGCTACTCTCATATAATCTGCCCCAAATATCTGAAAACTCTAACAGATAACTCAAGAGTCTTTATCGTCAATTGAAACATGGATAAATGACCTCCAACTGCTTCACTTTTGCAAACAATACCGTAATAGAAACTATATCCAATACAACGCTATTAGGTGTCATAATAGACAGTAGCTTAAAACATGACTTATGCATTCCTGATTTTATTTAAAAAAATCACCAGAAAATATGATTTTTTTACCACAACAAATCCTAGCTCATTAACTATTCCAGAAAATCTCTAGCAGTTTCCGACCCACAACAATGCACTGAACTGGTTGTGGATGGCATCGCCCATACTCAGCCAGAGGTAATAATCAACCTGCTGGCTGACAGATTTGAAAAAAATGTCACTCCCCTACCCCCTCCAGTCATACCTTAGAGTATACCTGTCACCATTCCTCAGCCTATTATCTCAAGGGAGCAGGTCATCCCAGCAATCCCCAAGACCAGAAACACGCCATCAATGTGACCCGACAACATCCCAGGCTGCCTTTTAGTTTTCCTATTGTTGATGTTTTAGAGTGTTATTAGAAGTTCAGCATTGTTAAATTTGGGTATTTCCTGTGTGAGTAAGGTGATGGTTAGGGAATTTGTATAGCTGATTGCTATACCACCTGCATGCTTGTTTTGTCTGTGATGCCTGAGTATATTGTATCCTGGGGGGGGGGGGGGTGATGCCATTATCCTTTATTTATTTTTTTAACCAGATTTCAGTAGCGATGACTGCACCAGGAGTCGATGTGGTAAGGTAGGCATGTAGGTCATGGATTTTATTGCATATATGTCTTAGGTTCATAATTAGTAAGGTGAGTTTGTGTCCTGCTTTTGCTGAGAGATATTAAGTCACTGGTTTTTTTTGGGTTAAGAAATGATGGTTTCATGTTGGTGAGACCTGGGTTTGGGTGAATACCTCTGCTAATTTTTTTGAATTTATATTTTACAGAGGGAAGAGTGTGACCAGTTATATTTTGGTCTTGGTTTGGTATTGGATCACATATTTAGATACTTTGTCTTGAAATATTTATAAATAAATAAATCAGATATAGTTTGTTTATAAGAAAGAGTGTTATGGAGAAAGACAGGCTGGGTAGATGCTGATATTCTTTGTGAGGACTGGTTGAAGTCATAAGTATTTGAAGGAGGTAGATCTGATAATTGGTGATGAAGGCTAGTAGAGTGAGGAGGAACAGTAAAATAATCTGATTTAGGGGCATGTTATTTAACTTGGGTTTTATCTTTGTTGTAAACTAAGATTAGAAAATGTTAAGCAGGTACTGGGTTGGTTGTAGAGACCTAACCTTCAGGCATCACAAAAATCAAAACTTCAACAATGCTATAACAGAGTTGTTAAATTTGCAACAAATACCCCTACCAGAACCCATCAGTGTATAGCACTAAAAATCCTAAGCTGGTTAGAACTACCCCATCAACAAACACATACACACTTCTTACCACCTATAAAATTATCCAGAATCCATCTACTTGTCTGGCAATAAATAGCACATTATACAGCTATGTTCCTACTTGATCATTCTGATCCAGTGACTAAAAACTCCTGTCTGCAAACCTATCATATCTACTAGGCATTACCTGTACTTGTACCATATTATTAAGACCTGAAACGCCTACTCTATCCATCAAGTCAATACCCTCCCATCCTTCAGAACCATTCTGAAAGACTTTCTAGCCAAATGCTGGATCAGTTCTTGCTCAACACCAAGATAAACTATTTCCCTAAATGTGGACAAATACCTATTCATACCTACATCTCCTTACTCTCCCTTCTTCACCCCTCTTCCTTTCTTTCTTCTTTCAATTGGAAATGCTGCATGTTCACAAGTCAAATGGCACACGGGTCACTCACTCAAAGGACCTTCACCTGGTATGTGACATCAACAGAATTTGCTGGTGAGAGATTTGTCTCACAGAAGTTGCCCCACCTTTGGAACAAGCTTCTTATTCATGTTAGACAAAGTCCCTTGTTGGGCCCATTCAAGTGTAATTTGGACTACTGGATGGGTAACCGGAAATTTACCCTGGGGGTTCCACATGTGTACCCCTTGGATAGGGGCAATAGGTGCTGATTTTACTGTCTGCTTGAACCAGACACCATTGGGAATATGAGTTGAACTTGGCTAGGCTTGTAAGGGCCTTGTGGCCATTAGCCTAGTAACCTTCTATGATTCTATAATTCTATGATCCTATAATTTCTCTCTCCTGGCTTTCTCACTGTATATACCATAAGCCTGTGTTTCTCTCACTTCAAATTGCAATTCCTGTTTGTATTATACTAACTTACCTTTAATTTTTCTATAAACTGGCTAAAATTTTAATAACTATTAAATCATTGTCATATAACTTATATCTATTCTTAACCAATATTTTGATATCATGTCTAATTTGGTGTAATTATTTAAGCCATAATTGTTTTTAGTATTATATTTAAAGACTGGAAAATTATTATTCTTAAAATTTTTTTGTAATACCTCGGAGATTTTCTGCCCAGGCCTTCACTGAAAATGGGTTCCAACACAGTCAGACTTTCCTGGTAATCAAATGTCAATATGAATCAACTTGGTTTTATATAACAGTTATACAAATTTAGTTTTTTGCCTACAGGGTAGTATGTAGCGAAGCATAAGACCAGGTCATACAGATGGTACTCTGGAAGTCCTAATCTACATTTTCCCTTTAAGTGAAACTGCTGGAAACCCTCAGAGATGGGGTATAAGCCCCATAAAAATCCAAAAATACCTTCTTTATTTTATCTGGCCATTCTATTAGCCTAGTGTCATTTAATATGTGCAATATCTTCAGCAGAGTCATCATTTTAATACCTGTTACCTTGGTAAAAAAAATGTAACTTTAGTGCCTTCTGCTATATATATATATATATATATATATATATATATATATATATATATATATATATATATATATATATATATATATTATGAGTTGTTTTGAATTATTTACACCCCATATTTGATTAATGTGATTCCTAGATACATGAGTGATGCAGTTAATTCCACTGAAAAAGTTGCAACAATGTAGTATAGTGTAACAAAGACATTGTTTAGTTATATTACCTGGTACATTTACATTATCGTGATGAGGTCAGACAGAAAAGCAAAGTGAGAGAACTCTCTATTTATAACCAGGAGGTGCAATTGTAGTCTTATTATCCAAATCATGCGGTCATCTGTAAACAGACCTGGCATGAACACTTCAACCCTTCCTACTCTAATTCATGTCTGACTCCAATGTTGTCATAGTTACATCACTAGATTATTTATAGTTATAGTAAGGAGGAAGAGAGTGGACATTACACTTAATTACCACAGGACAGGTGAAAAAGAAAGGAAGTAAATCACCAATTCTTATCTGGGCCATTGGCTTGCACAATAAAAATTATACATCTACTCAAGGGGCTTTCTCCTCAAACATCCCTCTTGCATGCCATAAACAATGTTAAATAAATGATTAAATGGCCTTGGGAAAGCCTAGCAATAATGCTGTTTGGGATATTTGGCTTAAGCTAGCTGAGTTTGCCAAATTATGCCAGAGATGCCAAATTTGCTCCTCTCTCCAGTGTTTCATTAAAACTTCCTCATTTAAGCTGATTGGTCTCATATTTTTTATGACTGTATAAAAATTAAACCCTTTTGGGAAAATATTAATAACTTCTTGCAGACGATCTAAACAGATAATTTTGTCTTGACCAAAGCTTTAATTTTACTGAATATGTCTGAAGAGGTTTCTCTAAAACAAAAACTAACCTTTACGTTCTATGGACAATATTAGCTATAGCTAGGAAGTGCATAACAAAGAGGTGGAAGTCTACCACAGCACCTGGAAGAGAAGAATTTCTAGGCTTATTGAAGAAGATGGCTTTGGTGCTGCGGTAGCGTTGTCGCCTCACAGTTAGACGTTGCCCGTTCGATTCTCAGTTAGAGCGTCTTCTGTGTAGCAACATGCGTGAATGGGCCTTCCCTCGTTGAAGGTTGTGCGTTAGGCCCGACAAGCCAGTACGTAAAAATCTACTGCCAAGCATTAGCGGACCCAAGTTCCGCTGTGGCGACCCCTAACCGGGAAAAGCCGAAAGACACAAACAATTGAAGAAGATGGCTTTAATGGAAATTAAATCCAAATAATTAAGATTGTTTCCAATGCCATTAACTGATAATCCTTGGAGAAAAGTTTTGACATTGATTGATACTTTACAAATGGACCTAACCTCCTCTTAAAGAAATTGATCTTAAGTTAAATTTCATTATTTTGTTTAACTTGTTATCATTCATTTACAAGTCAGGCCGTATGTAAATATGTATATAGCTAATTTCATAGTTAAAATGATTCTACATTCTAAAAGTATTTATTATTGTTGGTTGCTAATCAAAATAAAAAAAATTTCTGAGTAAAAAAAAAAACTTCCACATTTGGCTGGAATGGTTATCCTATACTTAGTAGAGTGGTGAGCTGTTGGGCAGCTTCCCTTTGATAGTGGTTCACTGAAATCACACAGACCTATTCTATAAGGCCACTGTGTACTGCAGTGGGATTGTTCATGTTTACTCAGTGTTTTGTAAAGCTATATATATATATATATATATATATATATATATATATATATATATATATATGTGTGTGTGTGTGTGTGTGTGTAAGGGACTGCCAGAAGACAAAGCCTCCTGCTTGTGGGAGGTGTGGAGGGGCACTTGTTTTCTTTCAAAACTGTTATTTTTTGTTTTCATTTAACCTGAAGTATGGCGATTCAGTTAATCATAGGTAAAGCAAATGAATCACCTTGGGTGCCAATTTTTTTGTATGCCTTGCTATGAATTTTGTATACAGTATGATCTTTAGTGGCAGTAGGGAAACAGTTCAGTGACTAGCAGGATTTATAGGATCCTTGTTTTCTTTAAGATAGCAATCTGAGAATATTACTATAGTTAATACCCTTTTTTGTTGACTTCTATGGGAGAACTTCTGTAATCCAAGTTCAGGTGTTATTATAGATTTTTACAGAATTCTCTTTTACATTTATGCACTTGTGTCAGTCTTTATTATCCCAGATACCTCCTTGCACTTGTACCCTTCTTGACACTGCTCCGCAATCAAAGTTTGTGGTGTCTGTGGTGACTGACTGCTTTAGAGTAGGAACAGCAGAGGGGAGAACTGGATTCAGGGATATTTGATGTCTCCACCAAGTGATTTCTCTTCTTAGATAGAGATTAGTACTAAGCTAACTGCCCTTGCGAGCCATATTAAGCCTAGCCAATTATCCCTTGTGAGACTCAAACCCTGCACCTTGTGTTGGTAAAGCAAAACACCTTAACCATTAGGCCACCCTCCCAACCTCTTCTTCTCACAACTCCCAGAACTGGAATCTGAAAGATAATGGGTGTTGGTGCAGAGATCAAAGAGACTTTAGATACCACTATATCTTTCTCATGTGGACTCTTGCCAGAGGTATCATGAGAATTGTAGCTGTCGAGAGACCCAGAATCCTGGTAAGCAAGATAAGCAAGTTATCTAAAAATGGAAAATGTAGATACCCTCTAGCCTGCATTGGGCTATAACTGGATAATTATAATAATGACAATTATACTAGAGAGTCAATTATCCAAACGTAGATTATCTGAAATGTCAATTATCTGAATGCAGCCTTCCAAAGTTTTCGGGTAGGAAAAATCATACAGTGTGAATATGTAAATGCCATACATATTTGCTTGTGTGTGTTTTTTGAGCTTGTAGCCCACTTGTGTGTAGAAATATTCTTTATTGTCCACTGGAATCACTAAATGGCTGAAAAGTGTATTCCCAGCATGCAAAAAAAAAACATTTTTAGATTTTTTTTTTATCCTGTTCAATTATATATTTTATTATCTGAACTACCCTAGGTCCCAGTTAGTTTGAATAATTGACTCTTTACTGCATAATTGATGCTAGACACTTTGTGAACACTCTTGAAGCAGTAGATAACCCAAATGGTAGGGCACAGATCTGATAATATTATTCACAAATAAAACCTTAAGAAATGTCTGAAGTCTGAATGGATAGAAATGTCATTATAAGCATTTTTAAATCTAAGGTTACCAAAAAATCTAAAACGAGGAAGAATGGGTAAGCGATTGTGTAGTGAAAGCATTTTTAAATTGTGCACTATCACAAACTGCTTTAGGAAAGAAAGTTCCTGAACTGGTCTTAGGTATTTTCTTTCTTTGTCACTAGAAACATTTTTGAATAAAAACATTTTCCCATCTGGGAAGGAGGAACTGTTCATATTACCCCTGAGAAAACATGTGCTGTAACACAAGAGAAAACAGAGGGTTTGGTGTAGTGGCTATAGAATATGTCCTGGGAAAGGCGGAATTTCTTCCAGCTGTCATCTACCCCATTTGAATCAGTCTCAGAACACATTTCTCTGAAAAATATCTGTTGCCAAAGAGAGAGTAAGAGAGATTCAAACTTTCTTGAAGGGATAAGGGATTGCTTGGGGGGGGGGGGGGGCACTTATAGTCGTTATGACTTATTTTACTGTTCTTTGTTTTTTGTTTGGGGTTTGCTTTCTTTTTAGATCCCTCGACATTGTTTTTTAATTGTCTGCTTACCAGCATTTTGCTGAGACTTTTTTTGCCAAAATTGGATGAGGGAGCAGAAAAACCTTTGGAAAATTTAGAGAAGGAAGGGTGAAAAATCTGGGAGCTTCCCTTTTTCCAGCTTACCATTCTCATCACATTTTTGATTGCCTTTGCAGCAGATGGTCCAAAAATTAAATGTATATCTGAAGGCGAATGTAAAATCTCATTTTATATATCCACTGGTAGATTTTGAAAATGCAGCCAGGCAAGTCTCCTCAGCACAGTACCACTGTAGCAAAAGCCCTGGACGTAGCACCTGCAGTGTCCTAAACACATTTTTAACAATGAGTAGTGACTGGAGTATTCCTCATCCTACAATTAGTCAGAATAAACTTTAACATATGAGCTCAACAATTCAAAATTCTAAAAATGAATCTTGCAGAAGCATACACTTTCCCCCCAAAATAATCAATTATTTTGCCACCCTTGTCAGAAGGGGAAGGATTACCGTAAAGAAAATACTTGGAAGCAGCTGGATTGACTAAAGCTCCAGCTGCTAGGTCAGAACTAGGATGAGTGTACATACATTTGTCAGGGAAACCACAGGCTGTAACAAACACATGCTGCAATGCTGGCAGCATTCAGGGGATGGGAGGAGATGTTTATGAGGAAATGGCAAATCTCAGTCTTCTCCCATTGAAAACACTGGCTCATTCTGGAAATAGACTCAGAGAAAGAGAATACTTTGCAGGGAATTTGAGATAACATGTTCTCTTCTGAGTTTGAATCAGAATTCTGAGGTGAAAAGCCTATATCTGCCCCATCACATTCCCCTCCTGATTCAACGTATTCAGTGTCTTCAGGAAAAGAAGAATCACTTTTTCTCTTACCAGAAACCACCTGATAAGAAGGGTTAATAGTCTACATAAGACTCTGAGACAGACTTAATACACTACTCCTGTTGAGTGAAACTAGAGCAGAAGATATCTATTTAGTTTTCTGATACTTTTTGTTAGAAAAATCAAGGCAAAATGGATCTTTAATAGCAGCAACAGCTTCCACAGGGATGGGCACAACTTTCTGGTGAAACAAGGGTACCTTCCCTACCACTTCTCACAACACCAACAAAAATGTCTGTTCCTTTTCTCCTTTTGACTGCTAAAGGGGACCCCAACAGCTGCAGAAGACACGGCTAACCTCCAGTCCACAGTGACTGCATGGACTATACCAGAGTGATCCAAAGAATAAGATGAGTGGTCTGAGGAACCAGCTTTGGCAACAGCAGAGTCGCCCACTTCTAGCTGGTGCAAAATGCTAGCTTGGGGTGCTGGAAAACGTTGTTAACTATTTTCCTTTTTGTGGTTGGAATAAGGACTGATGGTGTGACTAGTAGTTTGTTCCATGGCCAAGCTGAAAATGTTGCCTCCTTCCTAGAGAAACTAAGCAACACAAGCTGGTAAAATTTCAGCAGTGTTTTTGTCACTTTTCCCAACAAAAGCACAGTAAAGAGCATTCTAATACACTTTATCAGCCATAATTTAAGCACAGTTTATCCTAGAAAAAGCAGTTTTAGAATGTTTAAATCAATTTTCAAACTAGTAAATACAAAAGTGTGCTTCCACTTAGAGAAGTACAGCAAAGTTGCATTATAATCAATAAAAACACATATTCCTAGCTTAGAAAGTCCTTACCTACAAAAAAGTAAAGTAAATTCAAACATTAAAAATCATATGTGGAAGGTTTTTCCCCAAGGTGAACTGCTCTGCCCAGCAAATGATAAAGCACAAGCTCACTGTCAATTCTCAAAAGCTGACAGAAGAGCACTCTCTTCAAAGGCAGTAAAGCTCTAAATGGCCTTGGCACCAAAATCTGTCTTTTTAGTCAGCACAGCAAGAGCTGGCTGATGTGTTTGGTGCACTGAAGATGCCCTGATGCTTTGGGAGCGGGTTGGCTGTTATGTCTTATGCAGAATGTAACCCATATAATTATGGCTACTGCAACAGCGATCCGTGTGAAGTTCATCAATGTGAACAATGTAATATGCAGGTGGAAGAACTTAATGAGGCAAAGATATAGGACGTGAAGGAACTTTGTATGATTTTAAAGGAAGAGGTAGATATGGAGTGTTACAGAGTTTTGAGGTACCTGCACATGGCATGAGCCAGGTAAAAAGCTAAATTTGGGGATGGTGTGGCTGTTAAGGGGGGAATTGTCTACAGGAAAATGGGTTAAAAAAGGAAGAAACAACTTAGCAGAAAATCAAGAAGTAAAACCTGAAATACCTTTTTTAGAATGTTAATAGTATAAAAGCAAAACAATAATGGTTACTTGTTATTGAATAGATCAAAGAATAGAACTATGATATTGATTAATCACCAGATACATGACTTTTTCAAAGTCTTAAAGAAATATTAAAGGAAGTAAAAGGTGTGAGTTATTATTTCTGAAGATTGTCCAAGAGTATTATTTTGGATGAAAAATTCATAGGAGATGGAGTAGAAGGGAGATTTTTGTATGTAATTATAGAACTGAATGTCATCTGTTTTGAGATAATTAATCTATGTGCCACAGTAGATACAGGTGCTAGATCTAAAGGGCTATTTATAAATGTACAAACATATGCAAAATACTAATACTATGACCTGGGCGTTTTTTATTTTTAACTTCTGACAAAAATGTGGCTGTTTTTAGTAGTTATGTACATGTATGTGCAAAACGTATTTGATATAAAGATCTAACCACTTTATCCGCATTTCAGGAAACTAGGTTAAAAAAACATAACAGATCATAGGTTCATAGGTGTGTAGTAGGCTAATGGCCCTGGTGCCTTTACAAGTCTAGCCCATAGGATTACCCTGGCATCATGCCACCTGACCTTAGTTCCCAGTGCCTCTGTTGAGTAAAGCCACTGGAGTGATCCCTGTGGTGAATTTTCTATTTCCCAATCACTCATCAAGATTTTTCTTGAAGAGGGCCAGTGAGGTGCTCTGTTTGACATGTATGGAAAGTGTATTCCATAGCATGGGGAGTCTCTGGGTTATGAACCTGTCCCTCCAGCATGTTCTGTTGATTGTGGTAATGAGGTTGAGACCTCTGGAGCATGTGGTGTGGAGGGATTGGGATTTCTTTAGATGTAGCATTTCTAACAGAGCTGGGTCAGACATAGCTTTGTAAGACAAGCAGAGATCACCTCTAAGTAGACAATATGAGACAGACAATAGTTGGAGTTTTTTGAGTCTGTCCATATAGGAAAAATGTTTAAGGCCTAGGATCCTCTTTGTGAGGTACTTTTGCAGCCTCTCCAGTTGTTGCAGGTGTTTAGTTAGTTACATGCCAAATGGGGCATTGTACTCAATGATTGGCCTAATGAGGGAAGAGTAGAGGGAGACAATGACCTGTTTCTTCCTAGATACAAAACCCTTAGTAATGAGATGTGCCACATAGAAGGACTTTCTGACCACAGTGGCAATGTGGTGGTCAAAAGAGGGGTTGCTGTCAACCTGTGTTCCCAAATCTCTTATAATGCCTTCTGTGTTCAGTGGACTACCATCGATGTGGTAGTTTATGGGAACTGGGTTTTTCCCAAAGGGGATAATGACACATTTTTTTGGCAGTGAACTTAAGGCCATGATTCTGACACCAGTCGTTGGTCTCAGTGAGGCCTTTCTGTAGGATGTCAGCATCACTCGGGGAGTTAATAATAGCTCCCAACTTGCAATCATCTGTGAACTTGGTCAGACAGAGTGCCTTCATGTTGGCCTGGACTTCAGAGAAGTAGATACCAAACAGGAGAGGACCCAGGACCGAATCCTGTGGGACTCCACTCGTGACTGGTCGGCAGTC
Organism: Protopterus annectens; assembly: GCF_019279795.1. Taxonomy (NCBI): domain Eukaryota; kingdom Metazoa; phylum Chordata; order Ceratodontiformes; family Protopteridae; genus Protopterus; species Protopterus annectens. The sequence continues at coordinate 1,473,960,975 of NC_056725.1, forward strand.
TGACTTGGAGTCAGCTACTTTCACACTGTGGGTTCTACCTGTGAGCCAGTTTGCAACCCACCTAGTGAGCCAGTTTGCAACCCACCTAGTGATATAGGGGTTGATGCATAGCTTAGTGAATTTTTCTATGATTCCTGAGTGGGGAATGGTATCAAAGGTCTTGCCCAGATCAAAGTAAGCTGTATGAACTACCTTGCCTTCATCCACATCTCTGGTGACAGACTCAGAGAAGTTGACCAAGTTGAGCAGGCATGATCTACCCTTCACAAAACCAAACTGTGTGGGATCCAGAATTTGGAGATTCCCTATATCCTTGTCTATTACGTCCATGATGATGTGTCCCATAGCTTTGCATATCAGACTCATCAGGCTAATGGGGCAATATTTCCCAGGGTCTGTAGTCGCTCCTCCTTTGTGGAGAGGGATGACTATAGCAGTGCGCCATTTGGTAGGGACAAAGCCTGAGGTGAGGCTGTGATTGAACAGGGCACACAGGTGAGGTGCCAGTTCACTCGGTAGTTCATGTAGAACACAGCCAGGGATGTTGTTAGTTCCCATAGAAGCTGTATTCTTGGCCTTGGACAGTGCTATTTTAACCTGTGCAGCAGTAATACTGCATGCCTGTCAATCTACTGGTATTGTGACTGATCCCTTGTGGGGGGAGAGAAGGGTAAAGCTGGCACTGAATCTGTTGGCCAGTATATTGGCAATATCTGTTGGCTCGGTATAGGAGGTACCATTGTGTAGTCGCTCAGAGCAAATCTGGGTATTGTCATGAAGATTCTTTACATAACTACAGAAGGCCTTGTGGTTTTCCTTACTATCTGCTGCAATTCTGTTTTCATAGCTAGCTTTAGAGGATTTGATGAGTGATCTCAACTTTTTGTTGAGGCTGATAAGGGAGTTTTTCCAGTCTTGGGACTTCACCTTATTCTGCATCAGTTTCCTCCTTCTGTTGTAGAGTTTGTTTATGGCAGAGGACCACAGATTGGCTTCCCTTTTTTGGAGGACAGTGTCTTGGTTCTGTTGAGTGTGGTGAGATCCATGCATTTATGTATGTATTCGTACAGTGCATTGGTATATGAGTCGGCAATCGTGCAACTGATCTCCATTTACATGGGTGCTATGAAGTTAGCCACCTCTGTTTTTATGAGCCCAAAGTTAGCTTTGGAGAAGTTTTTCATGGTGGTTACCTTTGCAGGGGGGGGGGGTGATGTGGATTTCTAAGGTGATTAGTTTGTGGCCGAACCTAACCAGGGAGAAGTTCACTGCTAGTATAGAGCAATGGTCACCCCTGTTAGTAATTACCAGGTCAAGGATGTTGATACCTCTACTGGGGATAAGAATGAGCTGGTCCAGGGCATTGGAATTAATGAACTCCAGGAAACGTTGGGCAAGTGTATTGTTACATGAGTAGTTTTCCCAGTTAATGGAGGGGTAGTTAAAGTCACCCAGTATGAGAGCGTTAGGCTGGACCGTAATATTCTCCAGGGTGCTTAGGAACGTGGAGTGTGAGTCTTGGGACATGGTTGGGGACCTATAGCAGGCTAGGATCTGAATTGATGTCTTAACCAGTGTTAGCTGCACCTGAAGTATCTCAGATGAGTTATGTTGGGCTACTAGTCTGGAAGTGTGCGCATCCTTTATGAATATGGAAACACCACTGCCTTTGGAGCTTCGGTCCAATTTTTGGGGCCGAAAGGTGTGGAATGAGTGATAGCCTGGCAGTGCATGGGGTGCTTTCTGCTGCCTTGAACCAGGTCTCTGTTACGGCACATATGTCAATGTTCTCCATTTTAAAGAGTGCTTCAAGTGAGTGCATTTTGAGATTTAGACTTCTAGTGTTGAGCAGCATGACCCTCAGATTGCATTTGATTGTAGCTTTTACGGTGGTAATTTGGTCTTTGGAATACCGCCTAAAAAACACCTTGAGAGATAGGTCATCTGTTTTGGTCAATGCATGATTTTAAAGTATAAATTGTCTTAGAGTTGACAGGAATATTCCTGTGAAGGCTTACTATTTTGCTTAGTGTTAGAATCATAAGAAAAAGAAAGGCTATTTTTTTCCAGGTCTGAAAAAAGGCAAGGCATATTTGATCAACTGCATAACAAAATCTTGTCAAGATCATAACAGTTAACTGTTATGTTATTTATTAGTGAATACCATACAGTAAACTCTTTGTTAACCGGCACCCATGGGGATTGGTAGATGCCGGAGAAGTGTAGTTTCTGGTTGCTTGAGAGTAACTATTAAAAACAGACCTGACAAATACAGTATCATATACTATAACATACCATACCATAAATACTGTATTGATTTGATTTTAATATTGAAATAAAGTAATTAAATGCCTGGCTGGATTAATAATATTTTAAACTTATATTTCCACTAGAAAGTGTGGCACGCAGAACAGTTTTCAGTGGCACCCTAAGTGGATTGGAATTGAATGAACTGAATAGAGAAAGAGTGAGTGAATGCATGTATGAAGGCAGATGCTTAACTGTGTGAGAGATCAGAGAGATGTATGAAAGCTGAAGAGAGTGTGTGAGATCATGGAGAGAGAAAGAGTGAGTGAATGCATGCAAGAAGGTTGAAGAGAGTGTGTGTGTGTGTGTGTGTGTGTGTGTGTGTGTGTGTGTGTGTGTGTGTGTGTGTGTGTGTGTGTGTGTGTGTGAGAGATCAGAGAGAGAATGTGTAAGCTGATCCAAACTCAGTCAGAGTGAGTATGGAGCAAGTGTTGACATTTTAGCGATTTGACTTGTTTGGTTTGACTTGTTCTAGGGTTGGGGAGATAGGGAATTTATTTGTATCTTTCTTTTTAAAACTCTAAAACTCTAAAAATGTAAGGTATGTTTCCTTGAGGGGGAAAGCAAAGTGCAACACATGAAAAACTGAATTGTTCATACTATACTGTATTTCTTCATTTTTTTCTGGTTGCTTGAGAGTTCTGGTTGCTTGAGTTCTGGTAAACTGAGTTTACTGTGTGTGTGTGCGTGTGTGTGCGTGTGTGTGTGTGTGTGTGTGTGTGTGTGTGTGTGTGTGTGTGTGTGTGTGTGTGTGTGTGTGTGTGTGTGTGTGTGTGTGTGTGTATATACACACACACACATATATATATATATATATATATATATATATATATATATATATATATATATATATATATATATATCTTACTCAAATAATTTGCCAGTCAATCATGAAGTCTGTGAAATATAAAAATCTTTAATGGTGCAATAGCATAACTAAAACTAGAACCTGTTGTAGCCATCACATTCATGGCAAGCTATTTAGTGCAATGGCTTGCCAGTAAAGCAATAATAGGTCGGTTCATGTAGTATCCTCTTTTGGAAGATCAATGTATTTACTCAAGGTAAAATCATTCTAATCTTCCAGTAGATATTGAATTTCAAAGATAAGACTAACAGCTGGTCCACAGCCATTGAAACATGTCTGATTTCAGAACTATACAAGTCTCTGGTGAGATAGCAAATGCAGTGCTGTGCCTAAAAGAAGTTGTTATTAGGAAGTATTTTTGTGCAGAGCAACACTGAGGCAAGGTAATGTATTCATGCATTTGTACGTTCAGCAGCAAAATATATATGGTTAATATCTGCAGCTTACCAAAAAATGTAGGAAACATGAACTATTACTAAAGTTAGAGAAACGCCAATTATTAGTTATACGATCATTGTATACAGCCAGTTACAGTTCAAAGGCATTTTTCATTTTATTGCATAAGATATGAAAACCTGATGTGGTAGTTTCAATATATTTATAAGTATGCTTTATTATTGTTTGTGTCTTTCGGCTTTACTCGGTTAGGGGTCACCACAGCGGAACTCTGGTCTACTAATGATTGGCAGTAGATTTTTACATGCTGGCTTGCCGGGCCTAATGCACAACCTTCAATGAAGGAACGCCCGTTCATGCATGTCGCCACACAGAAGACGCTCTAACTGAGAATCGAACGGGCAACGTCTAATTGTGAGGCGACAACGCTACCGCAGCACCACTGCGTGCAACTCAAAACTGGTGTACAAGTTTTCAAGACCACTATGATTATTTATCAGGTATGATGAGATTAAGATGGTAAATTGAGCTTCATTTATAGATATGTAAGTAGAAAGAAATGCATATGCAGCTCAGCAGATAACTTGAAACAGGTATACAGTACAAGATAAATAGATTAAACAAACACAATCTGCAAAACATGGATGCCCTTCACTTGGTGAGGAAGTGTCAAAGGAGGTGGCCTAAGTCCTTGACCTTCACTCCTATCTACATCTTAACTTTAGTCTGAATTTCTTAGCCCTCTGCTGTCTGATAAGTGTGAAGTCTAATGACGCATGTACTGTCCTCTTGCCCCTGTACTATATTTCACTGGATGGGATCACGGCATGCATTTCCTTCTTCTTTGCTCACATTGTTCACCTTCTGTTCCTCATATTCATTTCCTTTTCACCTCTTCCACAAAGGCTGTCTACTTTTGTTAAGACCTGGCACTTATTAATCTGTATTGACACAGATGTCATAATCATACCTCTAAACTGTCCAGATTCTTGCAGAATGTCCAGATTCTTGTCTCGTATTTTTGGTCTGTTCCTCATATAATTTATGGGTTTCGAGTAAATCACTGAGGATTGAAGTCATTTAATATTAGCATGCATGCATCTGACGTCATATCCTTCAGAAAATACATGCTTACACACATCCTGATATTCTAGCAATTTTCTAAGTTTATAAGAACAATATTTAAAATGTAGCCCTATTTTGTGGGCCTTTTCTGTCCCCCTATTATTTTAGACTGACCAGATTTATTCCACTAAGAGGCTGACAGGTATGTTTCTAATTTATTTGTACTTCACGTGCATCATGCATAGTTGTCCTACTTCCCTTGCCTTTTTATCCCTTTTATGTTATATTTACCTTTTCTCCTGTATATATCAGCTTAGACCCATCTCAGCCCTACATCCATTCAGCTATGTTCATGCTCATTTTCCTACTGCTGTGCCTCAAGGCTTGGAATCAGTAGCTTTTCTATCTCATTGTTCTCACCTATTCTACAACATTTCCAGTTTCAGTTTCTGTATTAGTCCTCTCAATGTCTGTCCACTTGTCCCTCAGTAAAACTGCTGAATAAGACCCATTATGTGATTACCCAGCACTCTGTATGTGCCACTATAACATCATACTCTTGACCTTTTTCTACTGAAAATGGTAGACCTAATGAAAGTTTTAAATTGTTATGCTGTGGTACCTGATACTGTCAAATCTCTTTTCTTCAATTCCTTGTCTGCTGTTATAGTTACAACATGTACAGAGAGACAGCAGAATGGATGACTCTACCCCATACATCCAAATAGGTATTAAAGAGATCGATGGAGAGATGGCATATGAAAAGACAAACAACAAAACTCCATGTACAGTATCAGTTATCACATTAATTTATAGTTCCTTCTCAAGATTTAGCAACAGTGCCACCAGTGTGTCTGTTTCTTCCCTAACTCCTGTCAAGCAAGTCCTAAGTCTCCTTGTTCTGTTTAGATTAATGTTCACATTTTCTTTTTCGGCAATGCTTATTTAAATTGAAGTGTCTCTAATACATTCTCCAGCAGAGTCCATTGTTGTGCACAACATTCATCATTCTAGTTCCCAGGAAGCATCCTATTATATGAATTTGACATAATAGCTAACACACATTTGAGATCCTACAGTCCTTTAATAACTGGCTCAGGCATCCTTAAGATACAACAAAAATGTGACAATTCATTACATCTACTGAAATATTTATTCTGCAGATTATCTGCATTCAGAGAGAATGTCTACAAGCCTATTTTGAATGATAGTTTAGTTATATATGTTTCAATACTGAAAGCAGACATACATTTAAAAAAATATATTGAGGTAATTTAGTGATATGATAGAGTAGTCGTAAACTCGTATACTTATCAAATGGCTCGTAATGTTAAAGTAATACCCAAGAATGTTCCATGAGAATTAAAGTGCCATCAACATACTTAAGCTTGAAGTTATACCCGAGTATGTTCCTTCTAAAGCTTGAAGTAATACCTGAGAATGCTCCATGAGCATTATAGTACCATCAACATTCTAAAGCTTGAAGTAATACCCCAGAATACTCTATGAGAATTATAGCACCATCAACATTCTACAGCTTGAAGTAATATCCGGGAAATACAAGCTAAGGAAATAGTGATACTTACATATTTATTTTATTATTTATTTAGTTTACATTTGTTAACCGGGCTAGTCTAGCTGGATATATTTCCATTTTCAGTAGAGGCCCGAGGAGAAAAGCTCCAATATAACCACAACAGAATATACAAAACTATATATACACAATATAAAGAATAAAAGATGAAACTATTAAACAGTGTCAGACAAAGTTTGATAAAATCGATAAATTATACAATACGTAGGTAAAAACAGTACAATAGGTAGTATAGGAAATACTATTTACAGCTCTATCCTTAGAGGGATAAGCTACAGTGTTTATGAAGGAAAGTGAAAGAGAGTGGTGAGAAGTATAGAATAAAAGGATTAATCAGGATTACTGCAGGGGCATAACCAATGGATTTTCCGATGTTTTTTGAGGTTTTGTTTAAAAAGAGGCAGAGAGGGAGGTAAGGTAAGTTCTATAGGTAAGTGGTTCCAATGTTTACCTACAGTGTTTGAGAACAAGGAATCACCTGCTTTGTTGTTGGACTTTGTTGTGGTAGCTAGAAGTTTGTTAGAGGAGCGTAGTGAATCAAGGTTTTTGTAGGGAATGATAAGGTTAGAGAGTATAGGAGTATTGTTAGGTTGGTATAATAGCTTGTAGGCAATGGTGAGTTGTGTATATGCCAGGAGATTTTGTAATTCTAGCCAGCCTAGTTGCAGTAGGTTCAGACAATGATGGGTTCTAAAGGGATTGCCAGTAGCAAATCGGGCAACACTATTGTAGCAATTATTTAGTTTGCTAAGGTTATTATTTTTTTTAGGTTAGAGTAAATGAGTGAGGCATAAAGAAGTGTTGAGATTAAGTGAGAGTGAGCAATTTTGGTTCTTGCTGATTGTGTTAGGAAGGGTTTGATTCTATATAAGGAGCCAAGTTTTTTGTTTACAGATTTTATAGTGTTATTTATATGGCTGTCAAAGTTAAGGTTATTATCAATAGTAATTCCTAGCTGTTTAGTAGTGGAGTCTGGGGATATGATGGTTCTGCTGTTAGAAGTAATTGAGAAGTCTATTGGGGAGGACTAACTGGTAGGGGCAAAGAGTAGGAGCTTTGTTTTCTTAGCATTTAGAAGGAGGCAACGATTTAAGAACCAGGTCTCAATTATGTTGAATACCTTCTGAGTTGAAGAATGTAGTTCTGAGGGGGAGTTAGCTGAGCATATGATTGTTGAATCGTCTGCATATTGTATACAGGTGGCTTGAGGAATTGCTGTGTGCAGGTCATTAATGAATAGTGAAAAAAGGAGAGGGCCTAGAATAGAGCCCTGAGGGACTCCAAGGGTGACTGGTAGGAGGGATGAAATGTTATGCTCCCAGAGAACTGCTTGTTGTCTGTTGCTAAGGTAGGACTTGAACGATTGGATAGCCACAATATCAAGGGAAAGGGACTCTAGAATGTTACTAAGAAGGGTGTGGTTAACCATGTCAAAAGCTTTTGAAAGATCGATAAAGAGTGCAGATGAGAGGATATTACTGTTACGATTTTTATTAATGGAATCTGTGAAGGATAAGAGGGTGGTAGAGGTGCTATGAAATGGCCTAAAGCCATGTTGGCAATTAGCGAGAATGTTATGTTGGGTTAAGTGGTCTAAAAGCTGATGGTGAATACATTTCTCCATAATTTTTGCTAGGGAGGATAAAAGGGCTATAGGCCGATAGAATAATCTTTAGAGTTACCACCTTTATGTAGAGGTATGATATGAGAGATTTTCCAGATTTCTGGAAAATCAAATACATAAAATTTAGCAATTACTGGCAATAATGAGCTGAATGCAGACTGTAGTCAGAAGGAGGCAAATATTCATGAAGTCACTTTGCGGTCAGGTAGCACAGCAAATTTAAGCTGAAACATATAGTAATATATATAGGACGAGCAAGCGTGTCAGTTACATATTAACTTGATCAAAATACCCTAATCAAGAAGTAAACACTCTTTGCTAAAATGTGTAACATTCAAGACAAACTGATGTCTGTGATATGTCTTTAGGATACCGGTAAAGGAAAAGACTAGAGAAACACAAAGGGACATTTTTAGGACAGCAACATGGGGGGAAGAAGAATTTGGAAACAGACGATGAAAGGAAGGGCTATGGGATACTACAATTGCAGTCCCACTGGGCTAAGAAATGGAACCAAAGAGATTTTCAGAATGAATGCCTGAAAGGTACTCAGTGGACTACTGATTTACAGAAAGTGAGCACTATGACTCAACTGTTTTGGTGCTAAATCTACAAATGGACTCGATTCCCAAACTGCAGTGTATATATATATATATATATATATATATATATATATATATATATATATATCTATATATATATATAACTGTTATCTTGACCTAGTAAATAAAAAGCTCTATCCAACCAGGATACTGTTTATGAGTCTGTTACATGCTGAAACATATAGGTGCACATACAAGGTACTGCATAAGTATTTTCAAACATTATAAAGAGTCCATTACAGGATTGAGAAAAGGGGATAGGAATACAAGGTAAATACATAGAAATGCTGCTCATAATAGGGAGTTCTGTATCGGTTTATCATCAGTCATAGGTTTAATTTTATTTTCTAATTCATAGATTAGTACAACTTATAATTTATTTAATTAATGAAATCAAAAGGTAGCCAGGCTATCCAAGGATGAGCTGAAAATCTGAATGAATTTTCCTACACATGATTCTAAGTTAATGGTCAGTAGACAAGGGATTTTAATCAGACATTGCTAGGGAATTTGTAGATAAAAGGCAATTTCTACCTTGCCACCACACTTTTCTTTGAAGGCCTTGGCCAGAATTAATAAACCATTTTCCCATTTCACTCCAGACTATGGCATGATCCATTACAGTGGCATAATTGTCAGATACAGCTTCAGTCTCCAAAGAGAAAAAAAATGTAATGAAGGCTTAAATCTGCACACACTACTGCCTAAAGCATATGTGACATCAATATTGGCAGACTGATTTTACATATGAGTTGCAATAGTTTATCTTGTGGTTTTTAAACATATAAGTATGACTATCTTATGGTGACAAAATAATCAGAGCTGTACTATTGACTACTACTGGAAGAAGGGCAGGAAATTGTAACCTAGTTTCTGACAGCCCGATATTAGATGCTGTCATGCCATCAGAAATATACTTAATTGAAAATAAATAAATAAAAATAATAAATATCTGGTAGTTTTTTTTCTTGTTGAAACAGCCATTAATTGTTAGTGAAACTCTGAAAGCTAACAAAGGCAAACTAACATATTTGTACTACCATGTCTTATGAAAAAGTGTTACTTTTGCATTATTTCAAAATACGGAGCATTAGCTAAGCAAGAAATGATAGTCAACCGAGTCAGTCATATCAGGCTTAAAGGGACTGCAGAGAGATATTTTGAGACTCAGTACAACAATCAAAGGGCCTTGTCATTTCAGGAATGTGCAGGAATTGCCACTATTGCCATTTCTGGCAGGTGCTATTATGCTGAGAAAATATGCTATCTGTAAACATATATTGAACATTTTATTATACATTAATATTTTCTATAGCTTATTGTGGCAAAGTAGCTTCTCTGTCATAAACAAATCATAAACAAGTTAGTGGTCCAGATTCAATCAACTCCATGTAGGTTCTGCGCAGGGCCTACATGGAGTGTTTTTGTGTATTCAATACTGCTGTTCATGTTGCATCATATGGCATTGCACCATGAATAGTAATGATGCGCTGCACGTGTAAGTCAGGTTTCATGGCTTGCACCAGTGTTGCTGGCTGCGAATCCTGGAGACTGACTGTGGATCATACCTCCCAACTTTTTAGTGTAAGATATCTGGATATACACTAAACAAATGGGGGGACAAAGAGCTAAAAATAGGGACAGATTTACCATATTGTTCTGATAACCATAGAGAGTAGGTAGAATAATGGAATTTGTGTTAGCATGCATTTTCTGAAGGATATGAAGAATTAAAGTGAAATGTATATCATTATGTACTGACTTTAATCTTCAGTGATTTTACAAGGAATAGCCCAAAAACATGATGCAAATACCTGAGCATTCTGCAAAATTCTCTTTTTTTTTAAGGCTAGTGTTTGCTCAATGCATTGCTTAGCAAAAGCGTGTTTGGCTCTGCTCTCTTGGTTTGCGCGAAGTGCAGCAGCACACAAATTGGAGGAACGCAGGTTGCAAACAGGACCCAGACAGCCATAGACATAAACTAGATACATTCAATTAGTACTATTGGCCATCACACAAACACAGTAAATGTCACTGCGCTGCGATTAACAGTGAGAACTTTACAATAACTACTAAGATAGGGCATATTATGTCACTAATCCTGTGGCAGCAGTTGTTAAGTGTAGATGTGGAGTGCAAATGATCTGGGGTTCTACTACATGGTGTACAAATTTTATTTTATGGTTGTGAGATTGCAGATTATAGCAATGAAGTGCAACATACACAATTATTTTCTCAACCTTCTTGTGGTAATAGCTGTAACTGTAGAAGAACCATAGACATGGTCCATTTAACTAGCACATTTACACAAGTGCCTGCTCTTGAAATTGCAGTGTTTGCCACTGTTGAGCATTGCTTAACATCACACAAACACAGTGCACGGCAGCGTGCACCTTTGACTACTATGTTTGTGCAATGGTAAGAGATGTGCAGCATTTTCAAATGTTGAAAAAACAAAATGTGCACACCCTCTCAGTAAGTGCAAGATGTGCAATTGGCAGGAAAACATCAGGATATAAAATGCAATTGGCAGAAAATGCTCATTCTACATTGAGCTTCAGCTATAGTAGACATGTCTGGGGTTGTTGGTGAGGGAGTGCACTTTTGAGTGCAGAGGTGGGGTGTCCAGGAGTCCAAAGTTTTTGTTGGGGCACGTAGTTAAGGAGCACGTGCCCCGATTGGTGCAGTGGAACGATTCAATCTCAGGTTACAAGTCTGAAGCCTGGAATAGTATTGAACAGTGCTACAGGCATCCCCCACACTGGTGAGCAATGTAGACATCACTTTGATGACCTCTGGAGGAGGAAGCAGGATGCCCTCGACCACTGGATCTGGAAATTTAGTACAGGGGACACCCCACAGATGTGTCAGCATTAATTATTTCAGTGAGTAATTGTAAGAGTTAAAAGCTGAATATAGTCAAAACTGGTATTCATAATGGTATTCTGTTCTGTTATGTTTTTTCCACATCTGCTACAGAGCAAGCCTCGACTGTCAGGTCCCATGCAAAGTGTTTGTGAAGGACATGTGAAGCATGTGGTATGTATGCATCAGAACAGTACTATTCAAAATAGTATTTTCATAATAATAATAACAATAATAACTATTATAATAATTCAGTAGCATGAAAAGTTAAGGACTGCTTAATTTGTATTTAATACAATTGTATCCAATTGAGCATGCATATTTCAACTGTAAAATAACCTATGCATGCCTTAGTCTGTAACACAAAGCAACAGTGCCATATTCTCAAATAACAGTGAGCATGCATTTCTAAACTTTAAAAGGAAAGTATGCATGCATGAGTATGTAGGACAAAATAATAGTACAGTTTTAGAGACTAGTCATTGGTTGTGGGTTCAAAAAATACACTTCACAGATATACACTACTGTTAGTTTTTCAACATTATTGCAATGTAACTTCAAACCTCTATACCAGTGGCACAAATAGCCTTCTATAAACTGTAATCAGTATAACTGGAACATGCATATGTGCAATATATGCATACATCATGGCTTGGTGTCTACAGTCTGTACTGTAGTGTACTTGTGTTATGAACTGGGTCATCATAAAAGTAATGAAGAAATCTGTTAGGAGTTTGTAGTGTTAAAAGTAAAGGTAACAGAACAGAGTCAAATAATTGTAGCAATGCTTTGTATGTCACATATGAAGTTAGTAATGTTCTCCCTTTTTTTCTGCCACCCCAACCCTTTTCTCTTTCATTTATTTATTTATTCCCCCCTCCAGTACAGTGGGGTAGGCCTGTCCCATGGGATCCTCCTTTCCCCAACTCCACTGGCTACAGCATCACTCCCCAGCATGTCTGGTGCGCAATCAGTTAGCACACCCTCTGCTGTTCCTCCATTACCCAGCCCCTCGGGTAGTTCTGTCCTGAGGATAGGCCTGTGGCTGCCTCCAGGAGCAGTGGCGGAGGTGGTGAGTTTATCACCTGGCAGGAACTGACAGAGATGGGTTGTAGGATTGTTTGCTGCACTGTGAGTGCACGCCTATGCCAAATGGAGAACCTGCTCTCCATCCTTGTTGAGAGTACACTTACCAGACACAGACATCAGGCACTGCAGCCAACAGTGCAGTAAGGTGACAGTGATGGCAGTCTTCTTGGTGAGGACTAGATTCTTACTCTCAATCAGCTTGGCTTATATTTATTTTATTTATTTATTTTACATTTGTTGACCGTGTTAATCTGACTGAGCCTAGTGGCTCATTTTCAGCATAGACCCAGGGAGAAAAGTTCCATAGTAAGATAAATTTAATAACATAGTAGTATAAAATTTTGGATACAAAGTCATGTAGCAGTTCACAATTAACATACAAAGTTTAGCTTTACAAATGTTGTAATTATAAGGTTATGCAAAGGGTATAGCATTAATCGAGTAAAAGATATTCATAAATAGTTCTATATCATTGCACACTAAATTTTTAAAACATTATGCCTAGTAAGGTTTAAAAGTGGGAGTGAGTAATGGGAGAGGGGGGTAGCAAAGAGATAAGTAATAGGTGGTAGAAAAGCTAACAAATAGATTGTAGGTAGTGGAGGGAGGGATGTAGCAGAAATTATGCAAAAAAAGGACAGAGAAGGGGTAAGATGGTAAACAGGAAAAGAGTAAAGGTGGGAAGAGGGGAGGTGAAAGGAGTCTTAGATGGAACCTGGATTTCACACCCTCTCCCCAGCCATGGTGTTCACCCACCTCTTGTGTCCTTCACCAACCCTGTCTCTTGTCTTGTTTGTCTTATCTATCTTTAATTAATTCCTCACCTGCAAAACATATCTCATCCAAGCATTCTTACAGGCCTTCCCTAACATTCCTCTCTCTCTTTAAAAAAAGAAAACAAAATGGGCCCCTGTCTCACAAAAAAATAAATCATACCATACATAGCTCTCCATTTTGCATACATGTCTTCATGACACAATTGATTCAGTCCAATTGGCTATACAACATGATTGTGTTGTGGTCATCCCTGTCTCTGGAGGTGACAGTCCAAATTCAGCTAATATTTGGCATATATGATCATGTTTTATTGTTGAGTAAGTGGATAGCTATGTTTTTTTCCTACATCCTACCTGCACATTCCTGTCCTCCTTTCACTTTGCTCATCCCCCTGCTTGCTCCCTATTTCATCACTTTCCTGTCTTCTGCATTTCTGAATGGACTGTTCTTTTGGGGGGAGCACACTTGAGTTACTGCTATGGCACATACAAGGGTATGTTGCTCTTGCTACTCTCTTTGTTTTGCATCCTGCCTGTTGTTAGTATTTCACATCTGTAGACTGTTTCATATTTTTCTAGTGGATACTACTGACTGCCAACCTTTACTGTTTTATTTGGTATAAGTTACTTTGTAGTTGTGTGATAATTATGCGTATTATCATTCTGTTGTGTTTTAGGACACAGAATGTCATTGAGGTGGAACCCCCCCCTTTATTGAAGTCGGGAATAATATCATTGTTGACATGTTTAGTCAACATGGGGCATTTCTTCTGGGAAGGGGTTGTCCTAATATGCCAGAAAGGCTCTGAGGATGGCAGCAGATTATTGCTAACATCAATTCTGTGGGTGGCCACAGCTGGATATACGAGCAGGTGCATCACAGGGACACTGACATGATTACCTCTTTATGGAGGTATGCAGCTGCTGTTGCCCGAGACCAGAGAGTAACCAGGGGTGGGGCAGCTAGAGAACTACCTCTCACCCCCAATGAGGATTTCCTGGCAAATACCCTCCAACAAGACAACTCACAGCAGAGTGCACCACAGCATGTCATTGACATGGGTGCCACTCCTTCTCAGTCCCAGGAGGAGCTTCTAGATAGGCTTTGTTATATGACTAGTTGAATACTGTTGTACAGTAAAACAATTGAAATAAAAGTTAGTTCTGTGTCACATGTCTTTTTTGGGGGTTTGAAGATTGGTACAGTGATAAGCTTAATTTGGAGTTTTCAGCCACATTCTTGATAACTATACACTTAATGCAGATATAGAGGAGTACATGTAGTACCCCCGTCGTACTGTTAAATATGATGATGTTGCCTTACGTCTTGCTTAACGTATTTCAGGACAGTCAGGGATCCAGCAACATATGCCTCCTGCAGACGGTAAGCCAAGTAAATTTATTTCAGTAATGCAGATCAATTTAAAGAAATATCATAATGTGTCATTGTATGCCTGCTGTGTGTGTTACTGTACTGTCTGTAATAGTGGCAGCACTGTTAGTTGTTTAGCATATATTGCACCATAGTAGTGCAGGTATTATGTTTCCCCTTGTTTATCGCAGGTGATCATTGACAGTGGGAATATGGCCCGGTGCCACCTGATGTTGGTATCTCATCAGACTCTGATGAGAATGGTGGTGATACTGAGGCATAGTCGGGGGGTGCAGAAGTTGAATCTGACAAAGAGGTTGACATCCAGCTACCCCTTCATTTTCCCCTGATAGAGCCAGTAGCCCTATGCCTAACCAGTCCACTGAGCTCGCAGATATTGGACAGGTGGAGGGTGAGAGCATTGAGCATGGAAGTGTGGTTACTATGGATTTCAGTGCCTGTTGACTCTGGCCATAGCCAAAGTGTTGATGAGGTGCCACACAGGAGGGTTAATAAGGGTGCTCAGAAGTTTCTTGCTCTCTGTCCTCCACCTGGTGCAGGTGTCTCTTATCATATCACTCAACACATGTTTAGGGCTGTCATGGAGGCACAAGCATGTTCAGAAAGGCATTCCAGACAAATGCTCAGGTTTGTGGACGTGGCACAGGCTAACATGCATGACTGTCTCCACCGTGTCACCGATTCACTGGATCAGATGAATGACAGATTGGAACAAGGGGTGTCTGTGATGGACCTAAGGGTGTCTGTCATGGAATGAGCAGTGTCTGTGATGGAACATCTGCTGGGAGAGGAATGGCATCCTCATGGGCATAGGTCATCCACAACATCTGCCGATAGCCAATGTGGCCGTGCCTGATCATGGTCCTATAGTCGCAGTACTTCTGCTGGTCCATCAGTGAGTGTGCTGTCCACACCCAGGCATGACAGGCCATAGGGTCCTGGTCCTGGGAATTCCCATGAATGGACCATGTCCAGCAGACATCAGTCACATTCAGGTAGCAGCACTGTGTCTGACCTTGGGCATGGAGGTGCCAGTGCAACTCCTGGCAAAGACAGCTTTCATGTTCAGTGGTGATAACAATAAACTGTCACCTCTGCCATACACAACTCAAACCTGTCCAACATATCAAGACACAGAGCTAGTACTGAGCTTGGCTGCGCTCATGCAGACTCTCACACACCACTTTCACATGGAGGACCCCTACAGACACACACACAACAGTTACATGGTTCAGCCTGCCTGCTTCCCTTTCTTACTCACACACACTCACTGACCTTTTGTGTCAGTCTAGGCATCCTGACCCCCACACAACACTCTGTGCAAGTGATGATAACTGTGCCATATCCCTGCTTTCTCTTTGGATTCAGGGATACAAAAGCTTTGTGTCTGATGCACAGGGTACATAGCTACATTAGTGCCTAGTATATCTGCATTTGTGTTGTTGAACTGATAATTGCACCTGTCACTTATATTTGCCTTGCCAAATTATACAGTGGATAGCATCATGTCAGTACTTTCCAGTGTATTCTCTTGTAAGGGTTGTGAAGTCAGGAACTGCAATGTGTCTCATTACTTTGCAACTTTTTTCTTTATAGTTTTCCAGTACATATGTATGGTGCACATCATAAGACATGCCATCACATTCAGATCTCAGGATTGTATGACAGCACTGTAGTCAAATTCATCAGAACAGTAATACAGTATAATGCTTTCTTTTGCACAAACCTCACCAGACACATGCAGCAGCTGGACAGACTACAGGGCTTCCTCATCAAGATAACACAGGGCCTACTGACCATGATATGATGTATGTGGGTAGATTAAAAGACATGTCACTGTCATCTATCTGGTATCACATTAAATTGTAACTGTTAATCTAAGCCTCTTACTTTTGGTTTAAGCACTTGGGTTTCAAGCCAGTAATTTTACATTAAGAAGATTTGTAGTCTACTCTTTTGTGGGAGGAGACAGTAGCTTTTGCCCTACTGAGCTGGGAATTGCTGGTTGAATGCTTATTGTGCCTATTGTTCTAAGTGTCTTTGTTATGGTGTAAGGAGTTGGGCTCCAAATCAGTTTTTTTTTTTACATTAGGAAGATTTGTAGTGTAGACTCTTGTGGAAGGAGAGGATATCCTATACCCTTCTAAGCTGGGAATTGCTAGTTGAAGGCTTATTGTGTCTGTTATTCTGAAAGTGTCTTTGCTCTAGTTTAATCACTTGGGACCCAGACCACTTATTTCACACTAAGTAGGTTTGTGGTCTACACTCTTGTGGGAGTATTCTACTGAATTGTTGCTTTATTTAAACATTTTTTTGCTGTTGTGATTGCTATTTTCTACACTTTGAATTTGCAGTACTTCTGCATTTTATAGCATAAGCTAAATTCAGGCTTGCTGAATCTAGACTGCTTGGTATCATTTGAGCACTAGAACCAGCTGTCTTACATTAAGAAGGCCTGCTGTACCCTTGTGGCAGAAGTATGCAGCCAAGGACCCATGTGAGTTGGGGATTACAAGAATAACGCTCAGTCTCTGCCTTTCCCTTTGTTTACTTTTTTAAAATTGTTTAATGCCACTTGTATTTCAGCATTCTGTTTGGATTGGTTTGCGCTTAGTTTACTGGAGCTGCTTAGAGATTGCACTGCTGCCCTGCAAGCAACTCAGTTGTACATTGTGAAGTACTCACACAGTTTTCTACCCCTAGCCCTCCATAGAATAGACACTTTTTGTTAGTCGTACAGCAAAATCTGATCCATCTAGACACTCCTCTCTAGTTACTGCAGTATATATCTGCCATAACGGATGAACATTTTCTCACCATTTCTCCAGCCAGCCTGATTGACATGGGCATCCTGAGACAATGTAGCAATTGCCTCATGTATACAGACAACTAGTTACTTCTAAAACAAACAAAACCAACATGTGAGAGCAGTATCTATACAATGAATTTGGAATCAATTCTCTCACATTGCAACAAACCAGATAGCAAACAGGTTGTCAGCACACACACTTCATCTCTTGCACATAACAAGTTCACAACACATAAACCAACAAACGTGGAGGTACTTTCTAAAAGCATACCTAAAGATCAGAGACCTCCAAAGTGCAAATCTATTGCACACACTGCAAAGCCAACAATATCCACCACACATAATAATACACACAACAGTGTCTCAGCCAATAAGCCCATAAGGCAAAACACCTCAAAACCAAATGTCTTGGTCATAGGCAACTCCATAATGAGACACACAGATGTCCTCCTCACCAGGCTGGACAAGGAGAAGTTCACAGTCAGCTGTCTGTCAGGTCCCAGTATCCATCAGATCATGCACACACTCAAGTCTCTCAACAACAAGTGCCATTATAACTCTGTCATAGTCCTTGTTGAAGGGAGTGACTTGAGATGTACCTCACTGAACTATATGAAGAGAGACATGTCTGAGCTCTCAGATTATGTGTTCCAGGCAGGTATGTCCCTAGGCCTAAGCAGCATTCCAGCTTCACCCAGGATGATACCTCAATATAAACAAACATGATTGACTTTAACAACTGGCTTAGCTTCTGTTGTGAATCCAGCTGGATCTAATATCTGTCAGCCTGGGAAGATATGGTCAATAGATAACACTGCTTTTCATGGTTCAAGGCCAAGAGAGCCCCCCAGCCATGCAAGGCTACAATGTCTTCCACATGTTCATACCTCAAAACAAGCATAAAAGAACCAAAGGCAGAGGTCTATACATCTTCATTAAAGGCAAATACCACTCAAGACTGGTCATATAGCATATCTCCATAGAGCTACTCCAAGTCCAACTAACTGTAGGTAATATCCCCTTCTATATCATTGTTAAGTTATAGGTCCTCCACAATGAATCACAAGAACCACTCTGCCTACTTGGACCTATTTGAGTCACTCACTATACAGCCAAATACCCTGGTCATATGTGATATCAACTATCCTTCCATTGACTGGGAGTTATATATGAGCATAAACACTCTCACCCTAAGGTTCCTGGACTTTGTTAATACAGATACTCAGGAACAGATAGTCTGCACCCACACAAGTGGCTTGAATGTCCTAGACGTATTACTCACCAAAACAGTGGGTCTGTACACTACCCCCTGTGTGTTGCCCTCCCTGGTAAGGTCTAATAAGATTTCAGTCTCATTTAAATTAATGATTATACATGACCCCCCCCCACGAAAGCAAAAAAGATGAACATTTTCTCTAAAGCAAGCTATAGCCTCCTAAACAATGCCATAAATAGTTGCAAACCCCCTGCTACCACTGTCAACAATGACTGCTATATAGAGGTGTACACAAATGCCCTGTATAAACAACTATACAAATGTATAGACTCAGCTGTACCTGACCATACTAAAATAAGGTTCTCACAAAAAAAAAAAAAAAAAAAAAACAAGCCACCATGGTGGGCATCAAGCATAAAAAGGTTATACAACAAGTAGAAGAAACTAAAGTCTTAGAACAAGAAGGAACTTACTCAACAGAAGAAGGACACCTTCCACAACTTGAACCAGCAAATTAGATATCTTGTAAAGTCATCTAAAGCCAATTACAAAGCTAAACTAGCATCTCTACCTAAAGATAATCAGAAGACATTCTTTAGTTACATCAGAAATCTAAAAGTAAAACCCATCTTTGGCTGAACTAGTAGTGGATGGTACCACACCCTGAAGACATCACCAACCTGCTAACAGACTGATTTGGGGCAAACTTCACCGCTCTGTCCCCACCAGACATGTCCCAAAGTATACCTATCACCAATCCTCTACTTATTATCTCCAAAGAGCAGGTCATAACCACACTCTCCATGGCCAAAAACACAGTCTCTATGTGACTGGATAACATCTCAAGCTGCCTACAAAATGGTCTGAAACAGGAACTAGCAGAACCAATTGGCATTCTCTTCAACAACAGTTTAAGTACTGGTTTTGTCCCAGCAGATTAGAAAACAGCAACAGTAATTCCCTTGCACAAAAGGGGTCCATCAACTGACACTGTGAACTATAGATCCATAAGCCTAACTAGCCTTATCTGCAAGGCCATGGAGAGAATCATCATGGACCTTATCAACAATGACATAGGTGACCTTCAAACTCTTGTCCCAACCCAATTTGGCTTTGTTAAGGATAGATCATACTTATTAAACCTGGTGGACTTCTTCAAGAATGTGACCTAAGAACTGGTGAAGGCCAAACAGTACATACGGTCTATTTTGACTTAGCCAAGGCTTTTGACACAGTCCCCCCTAAGGCATCATTGAGAAACTCACACAGTTGGGAATTAACCCATATGTCACTAGATGGGTAGAAAACTGGCACACCAACAGAATGCATACTATCAAAGTTGGGGATTCTACCTCAACCAGCAGACCAGTTACCACTGGTGTACCACAAGGATCTGTGCTGAGCCCCCTACTGTTTGGAATCTATTTCTTAGAAGTCCAGGGAAAAATAGATGACCTGTGGCTTACCATTTCCACTGATGACTGCAAACTTGGAGCAATCGCTGAGTCCCCCAACAATGTTGACATACTTCAGAAAGGGCTTACACAGACAAATGATTTGTGCCAAAGTGACAGATTAAACTAAGCACAAAATAATGCGTTATTATCGCTTTTGACAAAGGGGAACTCCATGTAAATTGCAGTATTAACAGTACCTCCCTTAGCTCAAACCCTGTGGTAAACACCTTAACTATTGTGTCTGTAAGGTAAACACCTTACATATCTCTGGTGAGTGTTGGTATAATGTTTAAGGTGTTTACCTTACAGACACAAGATGCAGGGTTTGATTTTCACCTGTGAAAAGGAAATTGGCTAGGCTTAAAATGGCCCACAAGGGCAGCTATCTCAGTACTTACCTATGAACCTATGAGAAATTTGGGAACACAGGTTGATAGTAACCTTAACTTTGATCACCATGTGTCCACAGTAGTAAGGAAGGCCTTCTGTGTTGCGCATTTCATAATAAGGTCATCATAATAAGAGCAGTTATAACTACCCTGCAGTCACCCCTCAGCAGACCTCTAATAGAGTGCAACGCTCCCTTCTATATGTACCTCACCAGACACCTGCAGGAGGTAGAGAGACCTCAGAGGTTTTTCATGTAGAAAATTCAAGGTCTGCAACACATGGCCTACATGGACAGACTGAAGGCCCTGTCACTGTATTCTGTATCTTATAAGTTGCTGAGGGGTGACTTTTACCTGGTCTACAGAGCAGTCATGTACCCTGCCTTAATGGAAATGCGAGTCTATATGATGCTATCAAATGGACTAAGTAGCGAATGCTATTTAGTTGATCCGATAATGTCGAAATGGCAAAATAGCGACGTCACGGAACATTGAATTTTTTCCCAGGGAAAAAATTCAGTGGGCCGTCTTCGGGACTTTGCCATTTCCTCCACTATGGTGTGATCTCAGAGTTGGTATATTTAAATAGGGGGGTGTGGTGGGCACAGCCCCCTCACATGGGGGGGTGTAAGGGCGAAGCCCCCTACTTAAACTGCAATGAGAACAGAATGCCTACATATCTAAGTACACAGACTACAGAACAGAGTACTGTATGCAAGTGCCATTGCACAAGTCTGACTTTTACATTGCTGCAGGTTAACATATAATGGATGACATCAGCAGCGCATGTTGGAGAGAAGAAGATGGGAGGCCTGCATGAAATGGATATGTAGGCAGGTGCAAGTATCAAAATACTGTCAATTTACAGGATTAAGGTGGTAACTGCAGGATACACACTTGTTCTTCTGGCTAGACACACACACACACAGTTGACTGCAGGTAAAACAGAACCACTACCTTTCTAAGTACACAGGCTACAGGACTCAGTACTTTATGTGAGCACAATGGTACAAGTCTGACTTTTACATGACTGCAGGTGCACTTATAGTAGATGACATCAACAGGTCATGTGGGGGGCAACAGGTTTGGAAGCCTGTATAGACACATAGATTCATAGGGTCATGTGAGGCCAGTAGGCTAACATCACTAGGGTGTGTAGAAGCCTAATTGTGTAAAAACACAAGTACCCGTATTGAGTATAGTTGGATGTTTAAGTTTAGCAGAGCAAAGTTGTCGGCACAACCAACTGGCCCTATCCATGAGGGAGCACAAAACATTATATATTACATTTTGTAGTGAGGATGATATATGTGTATGTAAAACAATACTGAGCCCCAGGGTTGTACTATTTGTGGTGGGGAGGGGACAACACATGTATGTATTGTGAATATATGATGTATACTTGGAATGTACCTTGGATTTGCAATGTTTTCGCATGTAGTTTTACATCATACAAAGGAAATGGACAATAAGCACCAATAAGAAAGTATCATATATACAGTTTCATAGCACAGTGAGCAGCAGATTTGCGTGATAGTTAACAAAGTGTACATGCATGTGAGTTTCACACGGTTGCATGTAGATAAGTGGTGTGCAAACACGAGCCACATTGCTAACATCTGCCAAGCAGAATGCAACAGAGGCAAGAAATTTCATGTACAGACAGTTGTTTATGTGTTTTTTATGAAAGTTAAAGCCATGCTGGTCAATATAGCAAGACTACAGTTACAGGACTATATTACACAGTATACCTGCAGTCATACAGTTGATCATAAATGTAATAATACATAGATTACTCTATCAGTAAAAATACTACTATATGGAATATAGTGCATTCAAACCCAAGATCATGTATATGGGAGTCCTCCATTTACACCTGTTGTCACAGGAATGTTGAGGAAACAATTGTCTATGCTGCACTTCATTGTTATAAACTGCAATGTTACAGCAGTAAAACAAAGGTAGCACACTCTGTAATATAATTCAGTACCATCTGTACTCCATGCTGAGTTATCACAATGGCCAAGGGTATTAATTGAATGTATCCAGTCACTATTTTTGGTCATCTGCTTCCTATGTGGTCTGCCATGCTTCACACAAACCAGCCATTACCTGCTTCTGCTGTTTGCGCTATGTGGCACACCACACAAAAAGTGCAAAGAAAAACAAGAAGAATAAGAAAGAAAAACTTAGTAATGGACACAAATAAGTAAAGTAACTATCTGCTGTCATATGTTGAAGTGCTTTTTGTACAAATCCACCACTATTTACTTCATTACTGTACCAAGTTAAGATATTCAACGATATGCCATAATATTATTAAAGAACACATTCTAGGTTCAAGACTTACCTTGCAAATGCAGCAGTTACCACAATTTTATGTCAAGCCTAGAATTTCTTTGTCTCTGCTCACATGGTATTGAAGCATGCAAGAAAAAACAGAATGTAGGCTACATGGATGCTTTATAGCTTGTTGAATAGCTCTGCTGTACTGAAAATTACCTGCTTATGCTGTAATTAGCACCTATGAAAAACAACTGCTGCTTTACCGAATATATCAACTCTGTTGGTGCTCATTAGTGAGTGATATGCACCTACAAGCCACTGCGCACACAGGTGCTGAAATAAGGTGAACACCACTGATCTTGTTATTACTTTTCTCTGTGCCTATGATATCGCACAAACATGCAGCTCAAAAATTGGAGGAAAGTTTGCAGACCCTGTACTAGAACCCAGGAACTTCTATACTCTAGCCCTACACATACACATGTTGCCACAGGAATAGTTATGTGACATGCATTGAGAAACCTCCATTCATTCCTCCAATTCCTGTGGATGCACTAAGCACCGCATTGTGCAAACAGGGACAAAAATTAAAAAATACATTTTAACTTAAAGTGGACAGAGATGATACAGTTTAACAAGCACTAAAGAGAATGAATCAGAACTTGTGAATTGTCCACTGCTTACATGCACTTTTACACTTCACAGATCTACATGTACATCACTGTAAGTATAACCTGACACACATCCTGTCATTATTCACTGTTGCCATGCATTCAACATGAACACTGTGGAAGTGCCTAAATGGAGTGAACATCACTACACGGTTACAAGTTTTTGGGATTCAGCAAATCTAATGAGTTTTGACCTCATTTGCACATTCACCATGCTGACAGCCCTGAATTTACACTGTTGGTAACCGTGTAGGCAGGGAAAGTGATGGGAAGCCCAAAGTTGTACACTCAAGGTATTAGTGAGGTATATGTGTGCACAGAGGAATGCAGGTTTTGAATACTATGTTTCATGGGGTTTACACTTTTAGCTGTCTACATTAGTTACAAGTACATTGTTCATTTGGGGGTGGGGTGCAAAGCTACATTTATGTCATGGCACTTAAAAAGGTATTGTTGGTATTGTTAAAATAATTTTGTAGCATGCAACATGTCTGATAATATCATAATGTTTGTTATGTTATGTTACAGTCTTTTCTGTACAAATCTATAGACATTTACTTGCTCTTGTTTCTGTGTAGACTCCTTTCCATGGCTGTATTAGGAAAACTTTTGAATACATGGCCAACATGAGTCTACACTGTTGCTTTACAGCTTGTCGAATTGTCCACTGTGTTGATATGCTTAATTAGCATACAATTTAGCTACTTATGCTGTAATTTGCATGCCATGGAAATTTACATGTTTTTGCATGAGTGAGTGCCGCTACAGGGAGTTTTCTGAATCTAAAACTCTTCGTGGCCATGTGCACATTGCATGGTGACATGCAAATAGTCAGAAATTATTGTGTAGGATTATTGAATCTTCTTGGTATGTTTTCTATAATTATTTAATGTAATGTAATATTTTTATTACTGAATATGTGAGAAAATAATGTGCCTGTGTGTGCATATTTGCATGTGTGTGTGTGTGTGTGTGTGTGTGTGTGTGTGTGTGTGTGTGTGTGTGTGTGTGTGTGTGTCTCTGTCTGAATGTTTATGTGCATGTAATGGTGTGTCTGTATGTATGTGTCTATTTGTTAGTGAAGTCAGGCTACCTCTCTGTACTGCACATATATGTTATACTTGGAAAGCCACAAAATACTTATTTAATAATAAAGGAAGGCCCAAGGACTTTTCAGTGGTTAGCATAAGGCTCAGAAAAACAGTTTAACTATCTATGACCTAAGAACAAGTGTGTCTATTCCATAAATGGTCATATTTTCAATAGGAAAAGGGAAGAGAAAGACCAAGGTGAAATATGATCATTTCTTTATTGTAAGCTGAAATATGATAATTTTTATTATACATGTTGTATTTATTTGTTGCATGGTTATCTGTAATGTTATTAATCTGGGCATCAACTGTCTACCATTCTGTTTTATATACTCCCTTATGAAGTGACTGAGGCAGGCCAGATGGGAGGCTGCAAACTTCTTTTTTCTTCAAATCATGACAGACTTTGATTACTCTAAGGAGAACATTCTGATTAAAAACTGTACTGCTATTTAATGTAAGAGTTGTTATGAAATAGACAGTAATGGCTAATATAATATTATCTACAAGCAAACTATGTTTTGGAAGGTATAAATAATTAATGATATCAAGACTTAAAACTCAAGTTGTCATAATTATTCTATATATATCTTGAAAGGCTAGGTAGAACCTGTTATAATAGCTGCTTTTCTTTGCAACACACAATACTTTGATTTTTTTATAATTTTAAGGCTTAAATGTTTTATTTATTTAATTATTATGCCTCATGTTTGTGACAGAAGAGGCTTTATTAAAATAATTTGGGGTGTGCTTGTTTGTTATTCCTGATGAAAAGCTCAGTCAGTACCTGAATCATTTGTTGAATGTAGTTTCTGATTTTTGTTTCTGAAGTTTCATCTTAATTTTTTTACTTGTTTGTGTGCACTTTAGATGGCTTGTCTACAAATTGACATTACTTTCCATTGAGTGTCTGGTGTCAAAGATACAAGATGTCAACAGAGAGAGTGCCAGTCATTGTTTCCACAGGAAATCACTGCAGATATGAAGTCTAAGTGTGTGTGCCAGCAGTAATTCATTTGTCTTTGGAAAAATGTCCATTCTTCATGTTTGTGCAACCTTAGAGTTCATATGTATTTGAGGAGACACTTAGTTTAGTGTTTTTGTCCTTGCATAATTAATACATTAGTGCTTAGAACTGAAGCATGTCAGATTTGTGACATTGTGGTTAAAGTAGTGGAACCACTTTAAGTTTTACATTGTGCAGCTGGTACAAATGGCATGCCAAGTGATGTTATGCTACTTTCATCACTAAAACAGCACACGGTTTGTATGTAGTCTGACTTTTAGAGTCAGGTATAGCATAAGCATTTATTATAGTAGTTTTTGGACTCTTTAGGAACTTGGCCCTAACACTACAGTATAAGTCCTGAAATTACTCTGTCTTTTGTGATAGTCTATATGGCTTGCTTGAAAAATACATATATTAAAACTGCATCAAGCTACAACTGTTTAATGGGATTCACATATTTTTAAGTATAGCAACACTGCTTTATTTATGATTTCCATTATTACAATCTTGTGCAATCCACATACATGGTGCAGTATTCATTCTTTGGTGATTGGACTCATTATTGCTAACAGCTAAGCCATTTCTTTTTATGAGATATTCTTTACTTTTACATCAGGCCCAACCTATTACCAAAGGTTACGATCCATTCTTTCCATGTTTAATTCCAATAAATAGCCCTGCAGACTCATCTTCAAATTCCGTCTTCTTCTTCTTCTCCCTGACCTCACTCTTTTCTCTCCCAATTTCCTTCTTCTAAACTGTATGTATACCCACATCAGTTTTGGCTAACAATTCCTCTGTCTTAGCCTGTTTGGAACCCCTTCAATATCTTACATTTCACCTTGTGCATTCTGATTCCCCTTTTATTTGCCTTATACTATCCATACTTTTCCTTACATTTGCTGGGTTTGATTCCTGCTCTGACTTTTATTTCCTTCTTTGCCACTTTTAGTATTAACCCTGTCACACCCTTCGTGTGCTTTCTCCTGCAATGCTCCTGTCCATTTCAGGCAGACATGACTTTTCCATATTTCCCACTCACAACCCAGTATTTTCCTTTTTAAGGAAGACCTGTATCTCAAGCTTAAAATTTGGACAAACAATATGTCCGCAGTTCCCTGTTTGTCCCTTTCAACATCTCAATATTCTTGATTTACCTCCAAGAATATTTTATGCAACCTCTTCCCAAATTCACATTCATGAGAATATTCTGCTGTTTTGCTTCTCTAGTTCTGTTTTCTTTTATATCTGTCTTTTTACCACTTCCAACTTCCTCCTCGTGTGTCCTTGCTCCTCTCAAATTTCCTTTCACCTCTTGAATAGTTACTTTCCTGTTTCACTTATTATTTAACCATCATACCAGAAACCTCCAGTGTTTCTTCCCTGATTCTCATTCTGTGTTATCATTTCTACATTAACTGGTGCAAAGTCAGGCAATAGTCTGGGGTGAGTTTGCATATTCTTTATAAGATATTCATATTCTTTTTTTACATACAGTCTGTCTAATCTCGCCCATCACCTGGATTGTGCAGAATAATGCGTGAAGCTTCCCTCAGTCTTCTTGATGTCTCCCACATCCACTAGTCCAACTATTGTTAGAATAACCTTTAAAGATCTACCTTTGTAGACCCCCTTCTCTCCCTCAGCCCTCCATTCACATCATCTGATCTCACTGGGAAATTCTAGTCTCCCGCTGTACTTACAATTCCTTGATGAAATTCAATTATTTTAGAGAATGCATTTCTCAGCTTCCTCTTCTTAAGTCTGAGTGGGAGGTATATTACCCTGTGTCACTCTGTGTGTGCACTAGCTTCTTATAGTTAGCTTATATCTCCCTTTTTAATTTTTCGTAACCTGCTCTATACATATGGGGGTTTCCTTATTAAAATCATCCCTTCCCTTTTCCTTCCTTCTTGACCCTCCACATGGTATCCTTCCCCAAAACACTTTCTTACTAACTCCTCATGTTTGTTTCTTCTTAAAAGGATTTCCTGTATCACCACCACATCTATTACATTACGTCTAACATATTCTAATATTTCTAGGTGTTTAGTTTGTCTGTGAAGCCATTCACATTCCAAGTCAATAGTCATATGGCAATATTTGTTTTCCATCCTTTCTTCCCCTTCTAATCCTCACTCATCTCCCTGATAGAGATGTTTCATCTTCTCTGTTTCTGGTTTCTCTTGCATTATCTTTTCTCATAGATGTCATTTGTCCAGATTTTCACAGAATGTCCAGACTGGTGAGTCATATTCTTGGTCCGTTTCTCATAAAATTGTAGTTTTCTGGTAAATGACTTGCAAATTATTGAGGCGTGAAGTCAGAAAATAATGGCAGACATTTGATTTTCAGACGTCATATCCTTCAGAAAAATTCATGATAATGCAAAATCTGTCATTCTATTTACTTTCCAAGTTTGTAAGGGAAATATTTAAAATGTGTCCCTGTTTTTTGGCCTTTACCCCCCCCCCCCCCCATTATTTGTGGCTTTGTCCAGATTTCTTGCTCTAAGAGGTTGAGAGGTATGTCGTTCCTTTTTAATTTATCTTTCTTCAAATATTTTGTCAGCAGTTTGAACCAATAGCCTTGTAACACTAAATAACCTAAAAACTGTAAACTATCACCTATGTCCGCCTTAACCCCTCCTTTACATTTCTGTTTCATCTTTCTTCTTCTTTGTTGAGCTATCATTCCTCTTCGGCACTTTGCTACCATTACTCAACCTCTGTTGTAATACCCTCTCCACACATATACATCCTCACTCACCTGTCCTTTTAACAACAGCTTGTTTCCTCCAGTCTACATTCTTCTCTCTCATCAAGAAAGATCAAGTATACAAATTTTGTATACACTACACATATAGCGTCCCTTCCATGTAATATTAGGCAAGAGACCATGTTAATTCAGGTCAAGTCCTAACTCAAAATTACAATATATGCTTTATCCTTTTGTGATGATAGTGTTACTATCTAAGAATAACAAACTGTTTTCTATTCTAGCTACTACAAATCATGATACCAGCTGTTGACATATTTTTGATCTTTCAAGAAGCA
The DNA here is from genome assembly GCF_019279795.1 of Protopterus annectens. NCBI lineage: Eukaryota > Metazoa > Chordata > Ceratodontiformes > Protopteridae > Protopterus > Protopterus annectens. Next base: position 1,473,989,538 of record NC_056725.1, read on the forward strand.
TACTCTAACTTACCATTTTTCACTTCCTTAAATTAAAATATGCAATATTCATCTTCTTGGTTTATCGCTACATAAACAAATCTCTCCTGGCATCACAAAATAAATAAATCTCCAATTTTTAACTTCGGCTTCTTTAAATACTGAAGGTACTCCTCCCCCTACAGCTGTCCCTAGAACTCTTTACTTCTCACCTATATTCTAGTCCCATCATGCTGTTCTTTCATTATCTACAAAACCTATATCCATCACCTTCTTTCTCTTCCAGTCCATGACATTTCAAACTTTCTTGCTTTTTTACATTTTTTTCTTTCCCTCAGACATCCTCCCCAATATTGTTCAACCACAGGTGTGGGAGAGCACTAGGGTAGAAAAAAAAGGGACTGCTCTCTTACCTTAGATTGTCTGCAGTGTAGCCTATCACTTCATCACTGTTCAGAAGAACTTAACAAAGGAAACTAACCTATATAAACAAAAATCAATTCACCATCATATATCTCAACAACTATTATCTGATCTCCTTACTTTATAAGTTCAGCAACTGCTTTAAAGTCCATATACATTGTCCTCCTGTGAGTTTCCAGCCTTGCACAATGTCAAAGTACCATTCAATGTGTTTATTGTATGCTTGGTATGTTTCTCCCTTTATTGCTTCTCTTATTTTGTCTTGCATTCTGTTTCCAAAATACCAGAAATGGCTTGACTGGCCTCCTATCACTTGAAGATCGTATGCACAGCACTCCTCTCCCTTGTGCTCCCTCTTCCCCCTCACTTTGGCCCTCTTACTGCAAAAATGGTGTATATTTCCCAAGTTTCTTCGTTGATGCATCTGGGTCCCAAAACATTTTTATGCCCATTTGAAAAATACCTTTAGTATGGCAGGATATATAAATCGAAGCCTTAAACCCATTCCTGTACAAAGTTTTATGCAGTGAATAAACTTATTTCTAGCTCTTCAGTTAGTGGGATACATAAAACAAATAGTAAAGAGCACACATATCCTTAACAACAGAAGTCAATTGCAGTTTCTGGCAATAATTTCATGTCCAGTGCTAAACCAAGTGGAGTGAACAATGTTTACAATAATAAAGTAACTCCTCCTCCCTAACTTCTGCCTCCCGCTGGCAGAGTAGGTCCAAGTGGACACTCCACTGGTCATTATACCTGTGCCTGCACTGTGCACCACTCTCCTGGTGAACTGGTTCCAGGCATCAGTTTTATAGAACAACCTCTCATTCTCTCCAGCAGGTCCTGCCCTGGCTCCTGTGCAGCAGGTGTAGAAAGATAATGCTTTCCTGCTGGTACCATAAGGACACCTGCTGAACTCATTGCCTGCAGAAACCATTTCCACTCTACAGTTCTAAACTAAGAAAAATGATAGCCTGATGCACATAATTACACATACTGGATACCATGTGATGCACATTATTGTGCAGCATGGCAGTGTGATGCAAGGTAACCATGCCACAGCCATGTGGCAATACGTACTGCAGAGTGGTTGCATATGTGCCAAACTGCACATGATCTCCAAGCTGAAATGGGCAGACGCAGCATCGTAGCACCAATTTTGGATAATAGTGCACTGTGTTGTAACTGTGCTTTATAGCTGATTGTATAAAATCACCTCTTTAGAATAATGATGCACTACAGGGTCAATTGTAATGCAATTAAAAACTTGCTCAGCATACTGGAGGAAACCACATCATGGTGAGCAACTTAAAGAATTAGAATAAAATGGATAAAAGTGTGTACTGCCATATAGACTAACAAACAGCAGGCAGCACTATGCAGTCAATGGTAATCAACACTACATTGACCACACAAAGTGCATTGAAGCAACAGGGACAGGAACTGAGAAGAGGAATGTATCAGATAATACAGTTCAGGCAATGACAGAGGATTGACAAATGGGGGGGGGGTCCCAAACTGGCAGGTCACATGGGACAAGACAGTAAAGGCCACACTTCTGCTGGGGGATCAACTTGACAGGGCAGAGGAGGCACACTAAGACAGGTTGTAGTCCTGCTAGGGGTAGTGATACTCAATAGGACAGAGAAGTGGTGCAAGATAGGTTACAGTGCAGCGGTGACAGCTCAACAATACAGGGTACAGGAAACATGATAAGGTGAGGTTGTGATCCTGCTGTGTAAGGTTCACAACAGTGTACCATATACTTATGCTCTGTTTTGCATGCTACAGGGGATAAGTGGCCTCCTGTATACCAGGAACAACTGGGTTGTCTGACAGATGGCATGTACTTCAAACATGTACACTGCTCCCATGATATTACATGCTGTCAGAATGGTGATACCACAGTAACGCACAGCACTTTTACCATTAAAAGGGGGCTGGAGGCAGTACTGTCATGATTGGTGACTGACATGGACAGTCACGAATGTACACACACTAATCTATATATGTAACCCACGGATGCACAAGTCTTGTCATGGGACTAAAGGAGCTGCAAGAGCTGAAAATGTTCACTGAATGGAGACAGAGGTACCTCTGCAGGCACTACACATAAACATGACATGCATCCTCCTGAAAAAGGAAACGCAGACAAGGACATTCAGGACCAGATGTTGCAGGGGAATGGTGCTGGACCTCAATGCAGTGAGTGGCCATAACAGGTCAAAAATACAGACATATGACAGGATCATTGATATGTTACTACATGTCAAGACTAAATCACAAGAAATTGACAAAGATAGGCTGACAACTAGGAATAGCCCGCCAACACAGAGGCATCTCACAGAGGTGTGGATTTCTTAGTAACCCTTAAAAAGGAACTCTCATATCTGGTGGTGTCTTGAATGAGGGAGCTGGGCTGGAGATGATTGTATGACTGTCTGAAAAGGACACACTAAGATGTTCCATGTCTGTGCAATTAATGAAGGGCACTGACTAGCAGCTATCAGGGGTTCACTCAGACAAACACATATGCATTTCTACCATCCAGGGGCATCAGGGCTGTAACAATGACAACCTGCATCATTAAGTACATATGCATCTGTAGGCTATATGATTGGCATGTAGCAGTCTGTGAGATACCTGAAGTCAGGGGGCCATCGGTGTCTTGTGATAATAATGGAGCCATGCACATGGCTGAGTCATTGACACACTGGCACTGTCAGCAATGCTAACAGTGGAGGCACACTTACATCACCCCCAGTTTAGATGGCAGGGGAGGGATGAAATGAATTTCTAGCTCCTCGGTGCTAAATGACCATGCATATTAGTCCCATCCATGCTGCGCATGTTTCCCCTCACTTTTGGTGTCAGGTGACTTCACTGCCACTAAGGTGTGTGTGTGTGTGTGTGCGTGTGTGTGCGTGTGTGTGTGTGTGTGTGCGTGTGTGTGTGTGTGTGTGTGTGCGTGTGTGTGCAGGTGGCTGTTGTTTCCATGTCTCTGGGACATTTGCAGACCAAAGTTTCACCCTTGGCATCAATCAGGGGATGTTAAGGTCAATGCTTAAGCCATTCTTCTCTCCTCTAACTGCTCTCCTTGCAAAACTATTTATCCATTCTAAAACAGAGTAACTGCATAAAATGACAGCCTACAATATGTATAAATACTGTATCAATAATGTAACGAACAACTGCCATTATAAACCTATGCCTGTTTGTATATAGCTCCATTTCTGATTTTTTGCTCTCACTGTTTATGTATACACTGTATAAAACTGCCACTTTCCATGGTTAAGCATAGGGTATTTTTGTTAGATGTCATTGTCAATGTTCAATTGTATTGTATTGCATTGGAGCTTTTTTCCCTGGGCCACCACTGAAAATGAGTTCTGAACCCTTTTGCACTTTCTGGTAAACAAAATCAATAAATAAATAAAAGTAATAATTATACAGGCACAGCTGTCTACCATTCACACTTTATAGTTCAGTACACTCATCTACAAAATGTTAAATGATAGTTACTGCCCACCACTCCTTAATAGATTGCAGAGCAGAAACCAGTTCTTACCCTAGAAATAATGATGGTGTTTGGTTATACAGGCTCCCAGTCACACCTAGGATACGTAAACGAGCCTTCTCAAAAGTAGCCCTAGCTGTTTGGAACAATATCTCAACAAATATTAGGAATGCAGAACAGCTATTGACTTTCAAGAAAATACTCTGGGACTATCTATTCAAAGAAAGTATATGTAAGTGTTATAGATACATGGGATAGCACAATGGTATACTAATTCTTAGGTTCTACTGTAGTGGTGATTCCATTCCAAAATGTGCAGCTATAGGCTATTTTGTTACTACCTTAAAACAACAAGAGTGATGCAAATAGAATTACCCTCTTGTATTTCTTCAACCATGGAACATTCACTTGCTGAGTTCTAGCCAATTACATTGTAGTAGCATCTTGTACTACTGTGAGCTGAGGAATGTGCATACATATAATCCTGTTTTTATAATGGTTGACATTGAACATTTAAACATTAATAATGTATGCGTTCCTGTATATATTGTTTTATGTTTTACTTATTCACCACATCTTGACTATGTATTGTACATGCTATCTTTGCCAGATTCTATATTACGTAATCAAAAATGAACTTACTCGAACTGGATATAATATTGAAATTCACTTCATTGAACTCGCCCCCACACCCCCTACTAATTAAATATACCACCTCCAAGATCACACTACAGTGAGGAAAGGCCAAATTTTCCATTCTTCACTGTACAGCGATCTCAATATCAAAAGCTCAATGAAGTGAATTTTGATATTAAATCTGGTTTGAGTAAGTTAATTTTCAATTACGTAATATAGACCCCTTTGCTAAGTACCTCAGTGGCAGTATTGATATATTTTTCTTTCTACTTCAAAAGTGTATTTCTTACCTACTAGTGTCTTTGACATTGTGGCCTGGGTGATGGCTGAAAAGGTTTCCTGTGCCAGTTCACTTACCTGGTTAGCAAAGAATAAATAAATAAATAAAATAACATAAAATAAATTGAATGGTTAACTCTACATTAACATTTCTGTCCACTGGCATAGGTATTCCATGCATCCCCCTTGATTTTATGCATGTGTAGCCATGTGTACTAACTCCTTTATGAATCTCCCCATCCATACTGTAGTGGTCAGCAATGTCCTGGTTATACAAGTAATGTTATGTTAGCCCCTGATGCATCCATCTTTGAAATGTCGGGAGACAAAGTGTAATATCATGCATGTTGGTGCTGAAGGTGGCCGCTAACACATGTTGTCCAGTTAATGCTTATGCTACTGCTAGAATCATGGTGTTCAGAATAAATGATTGCTGTGTCTCAACAAGATTATTTTATATATTATTGATTCATGCCATCATATTTAAATTTGTCATTTGTATACACTGTGGCTCTAATTAGCATGTTGACACTCATCTGCAGACCGCTATATGTCTTTGAATTGCCCCCCCCACATTGCCACTTATCATGCTGTTTTTTTAACGTGCTGTGCCATTTATTTCTGAGTACCTTTCATTATCTTAGCATGCAATAACTTCATGGCTGTGTTAATATTTGTAACTGAAAATATACATTTGCTAAGCAGCAAAATGCATAATATCTGTGCATTTACAATTTATTCTGATATTCTGTTTTTTATACTTGTTTATTTGTTTATACAATGCATGTTTAATGGAATATTCTTGCCTATATCGCACATGAAATATATAATACAGACACAGAAATGTATGAAAGTACAGACAGAGAAATAGGTAGATATAGATAAAGATGTGAATTTATGAAGATGTGTACCACTGTGCTGTAGAAAGAGATTAAATTCTTCTGGAAAGGCAGCAATTTTTGAAAACCATGATAGTCAAAAACTGTCATAAATCTGTTATAATAACACAGCTCTTGGGTTTTTTTATGAGTAAATATGGAAAATGAAACTAAATTTTATAAAAATAAGTACAATAACACAGAAAAGTAGATTTTACGAAGCCATGAATAGAATGCACAATCAATTGATGTATACTTTGTCTGTTTGTTTGTTTTGTTATTTATTCACTAGCAAGGAAAAATGACCCTTGCAGTCCTTTTCCTGTTATGATCTGTGTCAAAAGAGTAGGGACAGCTGCATTATACTTGGACAGTTTAGACTGGTCACTCTTTTAGCAGAGGAAAACCCCAGCCAAGTGTCATTTTTTTTTCAAAAAATGTTTTTCCTTCTATTTAAGCCAACACTAAGTGAGTCATGTGAACGATTTAAGACATTATTCCATTTGTTTTATACCTGAACCTGTTTCGGTTGGGCTTGTGCAATACTGCATTTCCTTTCCTGTTTTTATCTAATTATCTATTACATCATGTAAACAGAGAGTGTAGATGCTTCACAATTATATATTGTTGGAAAACAGAGTAATTAGGTTACACTACTGATTCTAAATACAGTACCAATATAAAAGCTCTAAACCTAGGTATTTAATGATGTACTATCAGTCACAGATAGCTAGCCCCAGACCTTAGGTATATAGCGTGGCATAAAAAAAACACTTGTTTCAAGCTTATTTTTCGAATATAAATGTAATTGCCTATCAAAATAGCTAAATGTTCTACTCAGGCTTAGATATTGCCTGGCAATGGTGGAAGCAATTGCCACACTCCAACACAAGGAGCAGGATCATATACATAGGGTGTTTGGGCAAAAATTAATGTTAGATAACTCAAAACTAACCACATTTAGTAACAACAACCCTCTATAGATATAACCTACTCAAACATTTCTGGAAGACTGTTGACCATGTCACTGTGTGAATCATGCCTCAAAAAAAAACAAATCAACAACAAACCCCAGAACTGCCTCCATTCCTTCCTCCTACTTCCCATCAATGCAAATAAAATAAGTTGGAACTGTATTAGAACAGATCCCCACTGATGCCCTTTTGGGGTCAATGGCCTCCAAACCTGGGCCATCATTATGTGCTGAAAACGCATTGCATAGCCACTATAAACTGTGGTCAACTTCTGCCTTTATAATAATTCCATGACAATTATTTAGAAGACATCTGTGATAAGTTCCTTCCCACAAATCACCAAATCCCCACATATGACCAAACCAGTCTCTGTCAGTGACGTCTGGTCTATTTCCATTTTAGCAGTACTAGGGGAATTATTTTGAAAAGATAGCTTATTCTCATACAGCTATCCATGGTCTTCCTGCTCACTTGGCTAGCTTATTTGGATTACCTCTCTCCAACTCTTGCAGCCACTTTGCTTCCCATCTTTTTGTACCTTATCACTCCTCCTCATACTGCTCTGATTTCCCAAACTCTTAGTTTTCCTCTTCCTCCCACACCCCACCATTAAGTACAGTTCTTCCATCTGTCCATTTATCTTCCTGCTCAATTCCATAACTTCTCCTTTCATATCTCTCATCAATTTTTAAACTACATTCTACTTGTCTGTCTGTAAATTATTACTAAACTTCTAAACACTCTAGTTTAATCTTTTCCCTGCAGCCATCAAGCTATGAATACATTAGCTGTTATTGTATATTACTTTCCTATTGAATAATTAGCCAATTTATATTAATTTCTCTCTTGTTTTTTTTGTTAAAATGTTATGTTCAAATAAAAAACATTTACAAATATTTAAATCATATCAATAAACTCAATAAACTAATTTCTAGATGTTTTTACCCTGTAATTATAAATGCACGTCATGTGTAACTTAACTGTAGAGCTTTTCACTGTGGGCCTCTGCTAAAAATGGATTTTACCCAGTTAGACTTTTTCAGTCAACAGAGGCTAATAAATAATAAATAAATAAATAAAATATGGGCTACAAGCCAAGCATCAGCATGGATTTTGGTGCAGAACGCTTTAATAGCCTTATGTACCTTAATAGTTGACTTAGTCTGAAGCAAAACTGATTTTACAAATGCGTTCAATCTGGTTGACCATAAACTCCTACTTGATTACCTACTTGTGGACTGTTGCTTCCAACACTCCCTTAATGGTTTAGTTATTATACCTTTAATAGATACTTTGAAGTAAGAATAAGTTAAGCAATTTCCTCAACAACTCCCTAACCAAAGATTTTCCGATGTTCCTTTACTATTCTTTTTCTTCATCAGCATCTTATTCTGAGATGTATCCTGTCCTTTCATCATGCTGAGAGCAGGTTATATAAGGAATAAGCTTATCCCTGGTGACTGTAAGGAATGAGTTTGCAAAACACCAGAAGTGACTTTCATACTGGCTTTAAAATACAAACTTTTTGCTAAACTCAAAAAAAAAAAAATAAATAAATAAGTAATGTTCTTTGGGACGTGGAAAAACCACCCACAGAAATAATACATATTACAAAGTAACCAATTACTCTTAGAAATAGCAACATAGTTCTGATATAGTTGATATTCTAATACCTCAAATATGATATAAAATCAAAAATACATAAACTTTTGTTTTGTGATAGAAAAGTTTCACATTTACTTTCCCAGAACAGAGGAAGTACTTTTAAAACAAGGGAGTCTTCTTGCCAGGAAAATATGGTCTGTCCTTGATATCCAGAACTTGTAAAAAAAAAAAAACCTGACTGCATTACAAAACTAATAAATCAAATAGACTGGGTCAAACAGGGAACAAAGTGAGACACCCTCTGCAAAGCAAATTGGCATCCAGTAAAACTAAGATGTGATTTCTTGCTTGGCTCATTAGTATTCAGATGACCTCTTTAGTAGGACCTTCTTTCCCTTTCTCTCTAGTTGTTTAACCCAGTGGACATCCTGTTACGATCTCTAGCCCATCCCCATGCATTGGGCCTTTATCATAAACCCTCCCACAGTAATCCGTCCTGTACCAACCATAGCCTGACCATCATTCCATTATTGTTTCACAGTTATACAAATCAGCACCCACTTAAGGGATTAAACTCATACCAAACATTTCATTACATGCCTAATTCCAAAAAAAAAAAAATCAACAACAATGTGGGTAAAATTCACTTCTTTTTAACAGTAAACCAACATGACTATCCCCTTCACATGAACATAACCCTTAACAATCACCCCACCCCCACTACCAGCCACAAAGAGATATAAAAGGATTTTCTCTTGTTATGCTCGCCTGTACATATTGAAATTAATACAAATACTGATTCAATGTATAATTGACTTTACTACAACTTGTAAAGTTGTACAATATATGCAGCTAATCTTGTAGACTAACACATTCATTATTGTAACATGCATCAGCATAACGTTTTGCTATTCTTAAGCTGTTTTGCAATTCATGTATTTTTAATTTAACTAACTGACGTGTACAATTTTGCATACCTGAAAGAATGCTACGCAACACTTTTCTGAACTGTAATCAATGGAATGAGCCTGAAAAATGGATCAGTGATCTACCATGTTAAAGAAATTAAAATAAAATAAATAAAATAAAATGAACAACAAATGTCTATCCACAAACCAAGTGCTCTTATTATAACTTACAGTCACTTCCCTTTAACCAAAACCCAGGAGTGCGGCATAAAAGGAGCAAAATTGCCATTACTCACTTGATTTCTTGACAATATTTTCTTTTACCTTCTTGTTTTACAGCATCTTCTATTAAATTGCATGTTATTTTTTTGTGGTGTAAGCCAGTACTTTTACATGTCATTTGTTTAGGCAATGAAGGAGTGGGGCAGAAATGGTAACATCGAAGGTACTCTAGCTACAGTGTGAGCAACAAATCTTTTAGAGTACTATACAAGCCTAGCTCAATGCAAGTATACCCTATTAGATGAAGGTGTCAGGTTTCTGAGACATTAGCAAAAAACAATGAAAGAGCTGCTGTCCCAAGCCGAATACAAAGCTAACGCAACTACTCGTTCAAGCCGAGCATTTAAATGGAGTGTTCCATTGCTTATCAAGTTACAAATCCTTAAGAATCCAAATCACCTAGCACAACTCTTCAAATAAACTCATCACAGACTTTCACATAAAATCACTGTCAGTGCAGTTCCTAAGTGTACACCAACAATGATTTCTTTCTTATGGAAGATTTCTCCCTTTTTTATGCTTGTGCGATCATGGTGTTAGTATAATTAAATTTGTGTGTGTGTGTGTGTGTGTGTGTGTGTGTGTGTGTGTGTGTGTGTGTATGTGTGTGTGTGTGTGTGTGTGTGTGTGTGTGTGTGTGTGTGTGTGTGTGTGTGTGTGTGTTTGTGGTGGTGGGGTATTGGGCAAGCTACCCCAGAAAAATAAATTAACATTTTATTTTTTCATGGGGTTGTGATCAGCAGATTTGTTCTTCAAAGACTTATAACCCAAGAAGTCAGACAGGAAGCACTTAAAATGCTGTTAGTAGAAATGGGCAGTAGTCAGAGATAACCATTAAGTAAATCCAAGGGAAGCATCGACTACAGTAGATCAAAGTATCAACATTGTAAGCTAGTGGAAAAGGAAGACAACAGTAAATGTTTCTTTTATCACACAGCTATTAAATGATATCACTGAGATGAAAGCCTTCACTATAAAAAATAGAATTGCACACCATGACAGTGCCCATAAAGCCATTTTGGGATATAACTAATTAGAAATAACTGTCACTAATGGTGATGTAGTGGCATTAGTAATGCAGAAGTGTTCAAGTATGACTTTGTGAAAACGTTATTTTTTTTTTTTTAATTTTTGGGTGGAATTATCCTTTAAAGTTTGCACAAAACTGGAATTTGTTTTATAGCTGATCCTTGGTTTTTCAACACATGGTCAAATTAAAGTCTTTACACTGGAGGTGCACTATGTAGGACTGAAATGGAAAATACTTACCAGTTAAATCCAGTTGAAACACATAATTACCGTTCTTTCCAGTGACACAGACATTTTTTACAGGGCCAAATCCTGCTATTCTCCCACGTGGTTCTAAGCCCTCCATACACCCACATGTATAGATAACAACTCCAAGATTGTACAGCATAGATGTAGACAAACTCTTCAAAGTATTGCATAGTGATTTCAAGCAATAACTAATTTTTGCTCAAACATGAACAATGATGGAAATTCTGAGGAGCCAATGTGCCAGATAGGACAGTTTCAGTGGCTTATGTAGAAGAATGGCTTTACACAGGATGCTCTGTCCTATTGCACATTTAAAGTGTTAGATCCCTAGACCAAATATTTACTTTATACATGAAAATAATGTTATTTGGAAAAGACCTAATCACTTAATGTAACTACTTCACTATAGATTTAATTCACATGATCCTCTTTCCAAATTAAATTCTATGATCTTGTTTGTTTTTCTACTGACTGAAGAATTTTGTCCTTATAACATCAGCACAATGTCAGAGCAGGATAAAGCTCTGATTTATAGCCCAGGTGACCCAGCTTCAATTAGTAGTTCAGTTGTCTAAGGCACCTGCACAGGAAGATTGGTGAGCCCTTCCAGGTGTATCTCCCAGGAAATCCCCAGTTGAAGCTGGGGCTACACAAAGGGGCACTGTCATTGGAATTCAAGGAAAGTGGCTGAATTGCCACAGAAAACTCATATCTATTCCAGGATTTAATGAGTACATGAGAATTGGGGAGGTTAGGCCATAACTGAAAGCAGTGCCATCAGGTGTATGATGCTGCATCCATTCCTGGATTTAATGAGTACATGAAGAGTGGGGAGGGTAGGCCATAACTAAAAGCAGTGCCATCAGGTGTATGATGCTGCATCCATTCCAGGATTTAATGAGTACATAAGGAGTGGGGAGGTTAGGCCATAGCTAAAAGCAGTGCAATCAGGTGTATGATGCTGCATCCATTCCAGGATTTAATAAGTACATGAGGAGTGGGGAGGTTAGGCCATAACTAAAAGCAGTGCAATCAGGTGTATGATGCTGCATCCATTCCAGGATTTAATGAGTATATGAGGAGTGGGGAGGTTAGGCCATAGCTTTTAAAATCAGTGCCATCAGGTGTATGATGCTGCATCCATTCCAGGATTTAATGAGTACATGAGGAGTGGAGAGATTAGGCCATAACTGAAAGCAGTGCCATCAGGTGTATGATGCTGCATCCATTCCAGGATTTAATGAGTACATGAGGAGTGGGGAGGTTAGGCCATAACTAAAACCAGTGCCATCAGGTGTATGATGCTGCATCCATTCCAGGATTTAATGAGTACATAAGGAGTGGGGAGGTTAGGCCATAACTGAAAGCAGTGCCATCAGGTGTATGATGCTGCATCCATTTCCAGGATTTAATGAGTACATGAGGAGTGGGGAGGTTAGGCCACAACTAAAAGCAGTGCCATCAGGTGTATGATGCTGCATCCATTCCAGGATTTAATGAGTACTTGAGGAGTGGGGAGGTTAGGCCATAACTAAAAGCAGTGCCATCAGGTGTATGATGGTGCACAACGATCCTCAGCTTTATTAGACTGGGAAAGGTTAAGATGGGTTCAGTAGACCCAATTAATAAGGCAATTTCCATCTCAGTACCTAAAGGACATTTTAAATACTTAAGTGACACATTTGCTTTTCTTTCTTTTTTTTCAGGATCGATTTTGTCTTGTTCAATTTCACTGCCTTTCATTTGTATTAGTAGTGGATTCTGGGGTGATTTTGATCTCACAGACACACTGGCTATGAGAGTTGACTTTAATACTTCATACCACTTTCATCCTGGTCTTAGCAATATTTATAGTGGAGTGTAGGCTATATCCATCACAGGTAATGTAGATGTCTTTTGGTGAAGTTAAATTTCTGCTCTCCTTGAAAATGCTAGTTATATCCAACCCATCTTCTGTGGAAAAAAAAAAACATCTATGAGCTGAAGTATAGAACTAACTACTAATCTTGTTTTGGATATTTTTTTTCAGACAAGATTGTTGAAAACATTGTCATTCTGCATTCAAAGCACAATCTGAATGTATATGATTTATTCAAACTACAGGCCCATAGCAATACTGTCACCATTGGCCAAAATCATGGAGAAGTGTATACACAAACAACTGCTTTACTATCTTACCCTGAACAATTTAATAACCAATTCTCAACATGGTTTTAGACCCCACCACAGTACAACCACTGCTCTTCTCTCTTTTACCGACACTATTAATCTCAACCGAAATGACAAAAAAATATCTTCAGCACTATTTCTTGACCTATCAAAGGCCTTCGATATGGTGAATCACCAGCTACTTCACCATACACTAGAAAATCTCCAACTTGACAAACAAGCTCTGGACTGGTTTCTTGGCTATCTATCTGGCAGGAAACAAGCAGTACTCTGGCAATCCAAGCTTTCTAACCTCCTACCTAATACCATAGGAGTACCTCAAGGATCTATCCTGGGACCTCTTCTTTTTACTATCTTCATAAATGACCTGTATAAAGCCATCCCTGAAGCCACCTGCATTCAATATGCAGATGACTCGACACTAGTCTGTGCTGATACATCTCCAGTCAACCTACTAACCAAAACCCAATCATGTTTCATGTTAGTAGAGAACTGGCTATTGGGACGTAAACTGATCCTGAATCCAAACAAAACCAAATTACTACTTTTCCATCCAACTCAAAAGATTACACCCCTATCCTTTTCTATCCAATCCAAAAATGGGACAATCATCTCTCCAGACTCCTATACTAAACTACTAGGAGTCACCATAGATAACAAACTTAGATTTGATATCCATATCAATCAGACCATTAAAACCGTTAATAAAAAACTTGGGTCACTATACCGGATTAAAACTTTTCTAACTCCAATAGCAAAAGTGACCATGGCCCGTTCTCATCTTCTCTCCACCCTCCTGTATGCCTCCCCTATGCTCACCAATCTTAACACAGCTGAACTAAATAAACTATCACGTTGCTATAATCAGATTGCTAGATTTGCAACAGGAATGCCTTACAGAACACACCACTGTATTAACCTAAGAAACCTAGGTTGGATTGAATTCACTAACCTTCTACAGAAGACCCAACTTATTGAAGCATATAAAATCCTGAGCCAACCTGACAAAACTCCAGGGCTGAAAAATTTAATTAGACCCTACAATAATCTCAGTAGTTTGCGCTCTTCAAATAAGATACTAGTTCAAACAGTCAAATCCAAAAATGTAGGGGGTGACACTTTTTACCAATTCCATTGGTAAAATCTGGAACTCCCTCCCCCCCAGCCTTTCCTGCATTTCCTCCCTAAGCCTCTTCAAAAAAAGATTAAATCACCATCTAAAGTCACATTGGCTCTGTCAATGCTCAAGTCCTGACTAACCATTTCTCAGACAGGTATAGATCCCTTCCTAGAAGCATCCCCTCTTTCTTTCTTGTTTCTCTCTCCTCTTAACCAAAGTGACTAGCCTAAAAGGAGAATTGGTATGCTGGAATCTGTGTTTATATTATTGTATCCCTGATATTGTATATTATAGTCCTGTTCTGCATCTCCTTTGTTGCATCTACTAATATAGGAGATACAGTTGCTTTTTGTTTTATTTTCTTACTTTGTTTTATTATAATGTATTAATCTTTGTTTTATTATAATGTATTAATCTTTGTTTTTACTGTGGAGCTTTTCTCCCCGGGCCTCCGCTGAAAATGGACATATATCCAGTCGGACTATCCCGGTCAACAAATGTAAAATAAAATAAAATAAATAAATAAAATAAAATTTAACCACTTCCATTCCAGACACTGTAGGAGGTATAACAGGCTCATAGGTACTTACTTGGCTATTGATCTGTGAAATCCATAAGAAGCTTAGCTTTACATTCCCACGAACATTTTTAGACTTTATATTGTTAATAAGAATAACCCAGAAATGGCCAAATAGGGATATCTTGGGACACTTACTTGTTCATAGTCTTATAGGTGTGTACTAGGCTAACAACCACTGTGCGTTTTTTAAGCCTAGCAATGCAGCCCAAATCATTGACAAGTTCTGGTACTGTTGATAAGTGTAAGCAGGGTCCTGGGAGATGAAACATTTACAGGCTGCAAGCCAGGGATGAATTTCCTGTTCCCCATCCAATTGTCCAAGTTATACTTAAACTGGGTACATGGATGGAGATGCTGTTTTAGAGAAAGTGTAGCCTCTGGGATACATACTTGTCTCTCCAGCAGGTCCTATTTATTTCATAGGCAAGGCTTATATCTTTAGAAGGGGTAATTCAGGTGATGTCTGTTTTGCAGATATGCAGGCAGTCCATCAGAGTGGGGTCCAATGATGCCCTTTTTGTCAGGCATAGATCTCCCCTCAACAGTCTATATGAGACAGAGCACAGGGATAGGGCTTTGAGGTGGCCTGCGTAGCACATATCATTTACAGCCTGTGTTGTTTAGTGAAGATATCTGTGGACATTTCAACTGTTGGACGTACCTGGTTAGGTACATTCCAAAAAGGATATTGTACTCAATGATAGGTCTGATGAATACTGCATACACTGAAACAGTGACTTCCTTGGACCTAGATGCCATATCTTTGTGTATAATTTGCAGAACATAGAATGATTTCTGAACTACTGCAGACATATGATGGTCAAAGGCTAGATTACTGTCTGTGTGTGTCTAAATGCCCCTGCCTACCAGGTTGACTCTTAGGCATGTATTGTCAATATGATATTTGCCAGTAGTGGTTGAATTCCCAAAATATACTGTTATGCATTTCTTGGCCTTTAGTTCTAGTCCATGGCTCTGACACCAGTTATTTGTTTGGGTCATCCCTTCTTATAGAACATAAGTGTCAGTTGGGAATTCCTTGACTGATCCTAATTTGCAATTGTCTTCAGATTTGGTCAGCTAGTAGTCTTTGACATTGACCTTGAGTTCAGAGAGGTAGGTGATAAAAAGGAGTGGTCCTAGGACTGATCCTTGATGGACACTGCTGATGACTGGCCTCTTAATAGAGGTGGACTCCCCAATTCTAACTTCCTGGGTTCTGTCTGTGAGCCAGTTGCTTAGCCACCAGGTGATACAAAAGGGTTACCTAACCTCTTGAGTTTGTCAATAATGCCTGAGTGCAGTATTGTGTCAAATGCATTGATCAGGTCAAGGTAGGCAGTGTGAACCATTTTGTCCTTATCCATTGCTTTGGTGACCTTCTCAAAGAAGTCCACTAGGTTGAGTAGGCATGATCTGCCCTTGTTGAAACCAAATTGGGTTGTGTCCAGTTCCTGGATGTTTCCTTTGTCATTATTGATCATTTCCATGATAATTCTTTCCATAGTTTTGTATATGAGACTAGTAAAACTTATGGGTCTATAGTTTCTGCGGTCTGTATATAGCCCACCATTGTGCAGAAGGATGATGGTTGCTGTTCTCTATGTGTGGGACATGAAGCCTTTTTGAAGGCTACTGTTAAATAGTGATTCCAGTGGGCCTGATAGGTCATGTTTCATGCTATTTAGAAGGCAGCCTGGGTTATTGTCTGGGCTCATCGATGCACTGCTCTTGGCCTTAGATACAGCATTGTGAATCTGTTCCCTAGTGATAGTAAGGGGAGTTATATTTGATGTTCTTTCCTGTGAGGAGGCTGGGGAGAGAGAAGGGTAAAGTTGGAGCTGAAGTTGTCTTCCAGTTGATTTGCTATAACTTCTGACTCAGTAAAGGTGGCGCCATTAACAATGAGCTTTGAACACAATTATGTATTGCCTTTGAGGTTGCAGACATAGCTAAAGAATGCCTTGTGGTTGTTCTTGGTCTTATATGCTAAATTTATCTCATATGTTGCTTTGATAGAATTTACTTTTCCTCTGAGTTGTTTGCTTAGTTTAATGACAGTGCTTTTTCCTGCTGGGTGCTATACCTCCTAATTTTTGCCACAGTCTTCTTCATGCTGTCACACAGCCTATTGTTGTTGTGATTCCACCAGGGTGTCTTGTGTTTTGAATTATTTTTGTACTTCTTCCTAGTGGGTACAGCTACCTCTCTGCAGCTATTAACATGCTTGTATATGGTTTCTGTACACAGTCAGTAGTGTTTGCAGGGTTTAGGTGGAGCCTGAGAAAGTTAGCCTTAGATTTGTTCCTGGACATTCCAAAGTTATCTGGAGTTCCAAATTTTATTTTCACTTTAAAGGAGTCTGCTTTGTAGTCTGACTTCACCAGAGAAGCCAGCCATTACACTGGGGGATGTGCAGCACACTCTTCTATATTAGAGAGGACCATCTCCAGTATGTTTGCTCCCCTGGCTGACATATTGACAATCTGGTCCAGGGAGTTTGTGTTTCTAAAATGAATATTAGTGCCTGCACATTTGGTGTCATATATTATTCCCATTTAATAGTGTGGTAATTAAAGTTGCCCATGAATATAGTATTGGGTTGGATGGTGAGTGTTTACAGTAATCTTAAATATGTGTTTAGTTTTTTTTTCTGAGTCATAGAGGAGGACCTATAACTTACAAGAAATTGGTATGGTATTTTTCCTATGGTGATCTGAACATGGAGAAGCTCAGGTACATCATCCTGTATGACCAAGCTTGAGATGTACTTATCTTTGATGTAAATTGAGACACCTCCATCTTTAGTCCCTGCCTATGTAGTAGTTGATCTAAATCTGTGGAAGGTATTATAGCCTCACACTGATGGGGTGCTCTCTTTGGCTTTAAACCATGTCTCAGTGATTGAATAGTCAGCAGCATTATTTATGGTGATGAGAGCTTGTAGAGAATAGTGTTTCTTGTTTAGACTTCCAGCATTGAAAAGTAACACCTTTAGATTTTCTTGGTTATGATTTGCTATGTCAGAAGTATTAATAGGCAAAGCAGTATGGCCTGTTAACCGCATCTTCTTCCATGCTGATAAATAATGCACCCCCTTAGAATGACACCCGAAACTAAGCTAATTATTAATGTCTGTCATTTTCTATTCATATGGTGGCATTGTCCTTGAAAACGGTAGAATTCTGCTCAATGCTATGCTCATACCAGCCTGGGAAACATATTCAGAGAGCTCCATAATGTCTCTCTTCATATAGTTTGGGGAGGTATGTCTCAGGTCATGTACACCCACAAGGACTATGACTAAGTCATACTGATACTTTTGGCTCAGTGACCTGAGTGCATATGTAATATACCAGATACTGGCCCCTGATAAGCAACTGATTATAACTTTCTCCTTACTCAGTCTGGTGAGAAGGACATCAGTGTATCTCATAAAGGAGTCTTCAATGACCAGACAGTTGAGTTGTGTGGAGGTTTGCCTTATGGGCTTAGAAGTAAAGGCTCCATGAGATTTGGTTGTATGTGTTGGTTGTTTTGAAAAAGTGTATTTGGGGCTGCTGAAGGCATTTGTTATTTGCGTTTGACTAGGAGGTCCTTGGGGTTTAGGAAGGTTACATTTAAGTGCCTCAGCATATGTAGGTCTATGTGTCTGCTTTGAATTGTGTGTAATGGGTGCAGCATGTGTACGATTCACAACCTAATTGACATTAGGAGTGCTTTTCTGTGAGAGCTTTGCCTCCAGTGACATTATGTAAATACATCACTCACATACCTTATCTGTTTGGTTGAGAATTAGCTAGTTGTCAGTAAACATGAGGCAATTTCTACATTGCCTCAGGATGCCCATATCCACCAAGCCAGTTAATGAAATAGTGGGAAAGTTTATATCCATGGCAACAGGCCCTTTTTATTCATTAGATGGTTGCAGTAAGAATATAGAATAAAGTCAGGATAATCTGGTTGACAACTCTGGAAGTAGTACTTAGCACTGTGCAAACTAGTTGCCCTGTGTGCAGTTAGCTATTAGTGAAATTTCAAGAGTGCTTTTACTGGAAAATGTCGGTTCAAGATTCCATCATCTATACAGGGCCAAAGTCCAAAAACTTGAGGGGAAACTACTAAGCTAGGCCCTGACAATGTATGGATGAAGCACTTAGGGAGCTATTCTGAGGTTAGGTTAGACAGTAGCTAATAAAGCAGTGTTTACTAAAAGAAAAAAATTGCTTTGTCAAGAATTATAAATCACAAGGATTCACCTGCTTGCTGCTCTTGTACATAAGAGACAAGGGTGCTAGACCAGGAATAAATTTGCAGTTTCTCATCCATTCATCCAAATTACATTTGATAGAGACAGAGAAATACTTCATTCAGTGACTCATACCATGCTATTTAATGACCTGCTCTAGACAACACACTGTCAGAATGGTTGCTGGTTTTCAACCTTTGACAGCATTTGCCACAGGGTTGTGACAAAGTGCAAGCAGCATCTTAGTAGTCAAGCTAGCACTGTGAATGTTAATATGTAGCAGGGTACACTGGCACCTGCTGCAATTTATATTTGTGTTCTACTTCGATTTGTTTGTGGAACTCACAGGGTTTGATTTTACTTCCATTACTGCCTGTCTATCTGAGGAAAAACATGAAAAGCAATGGACAAATACACTCCAAGCAATATCAAAAGTAATGATACTGTAGTTTAATAAAGTAAGGTGAGAGGTTCCGTGCAGGTCAGTGCCTGCACTTCTTCAGACAAAAAAACACATTGACAAAATCAGTTAAACACCTTCTCCCAACAAACAAACTCACCTACCAGGAATCACATGAGCAATTAAACAATTAAATACAATCAAATACATTTACCCATGAGTAAACACAAACATGTTCTATTTAAAAATTCATTTAAAAACTGGTATGGGTGGTGAAGTATTAGCAGGAATTTCACTAAAACCAAGCCTAAAATCTATTATAAATGTATGCATGTCCTATAAAAAGTAATGGTTAAAAACATGCTCTTTCAAAATAATAAATACAGTGTTACACACATTTATATGAGTATATTTAAAAATGTGTAAGCCCTATGATAGGCCAATGGAAACATATAAAAAGTTTATACATAAATAAATATACACACAAATAACAAAAGGACTCATCTCATTAAACTCCTTAGTTTTAAAATGCAGGCAAAGGAGCACACATCATTGATGCCCGGATATCTAAAGGCATCACATCGAAGTTGCCATAAAAGCTCAAACCTTTCCAACCATAGTGGGATAGCCACCCTTAATGGATCCATTAACCTGCTGTATAACCCTGAAATCGAATGAGTGATCTGGGTGATTATTTATGTGTTTTGCAAGTCCGTTCTCCACTTTTTTTATTTTTTGATGGCATAAATGTGTTCATATAGCCTGTCCCTAAGTTTTCTATCCGTCTTACCAATATAGAAGATGGGACATAGTTTACACTTGGCTAAATAAACTAAACTAAACTATACTTTTGGAATTACATCAAAAAAAAAAAAAAAAAACGTGGAGGACGCACTATTTATTTATGTATAAACTTTGTATGTGTTTCCATTGGCCTATCATAGCACTTACACATTTTTAAATATACTCATGTAAATGTGTGTAACACTATATTTATTATTTTGATAGAGCATGTTTTTGACCTTTACTTTTTTTAGGACATGCATACATTTGCAATATATTTTAGGCTTGGTTTTATTGAAATTCCTGCTAATACTTCACTGCCCACACCAGTTTTTAAATGGATTTTTAAATAGATCATTTTTTTATGTTTACTCATGGGTTAATGTATTTAATTGTATTTAATTGTTTAATTGCTCATGTGATTCCTGGTAGGTGAGTTTGTTTGTTGGGAGAGGGTATTTAACTGACTTTGGCAATGTGTTTTTTTGTTTGAAGAAGTGCAGGCACTGACTTGCATGAAAGCGCTAACCTTACTTTTTTAAACTACAGTATCATTACTTTTGATATTGCTTGGAGTGTACTTTGTCCATTGCTTTTCTTGTTTTTCCTCAGACTGCCTGTCTATTTGCTACCACAATGTGGCATTGTTAGAAATTATACAGTTAAAAAAACCCTGACAACATGCCAGCTGTTAAACACACTTCCCTGAAGAAAACACAGCATTATCATGAGCAAAAATATCCTAGAAAATAATTAATATGAGACTGGCTCTGATAAATCAGGATCCTTACAGTATCTGCACTGTTTTTTTTTTTTCCCCTGTTACTGTGTTTCTGAATTCTTTTGCATTTACGGAACAGGCGAAAGACCAAAAGAAGGCATGAATGCAGGGTGAACTAATGATTGAAATATGCGTAGCCTGTGAGTAACCCAGTTCAACTCAACTCAGAGTATCATTTTCATCATTGGGATAACAACTAGGAAATAATCGTTAGTGAAAAGAGCTTCATTAAAAGAAGACAAACAATGTAATAAGTACCCGAGATACTGTATTGTCTTCATGTGTGTTGACTGTAAAACAAACTAGCAAAAGCAAACAAATAAACAAATCAATCAGAAATTAAGCAAACAAATGAAAAATAATAACATCAGTCAATCCATTCAAATGCACTGGGACACTTTTGGCAACGTTAGTCTATTCTGTAAAAGGCAGTCTGTTGCAACTCCACAACCATCACCACCACCAAGGTCATTTAAAAGTACATGAGGATATTTAAATTACTTAGTTGCCAAAGTCAGTAAGTCACCATCAGTTACTTGTCACTATTTATTAATGTGCCTCTGCTAATGATTATACAATGAAACATTATGCTCATGGGCAAACCATACTAGCTAAGGCTAAACACACCATACCTAAAAGTTGCACCAACTTAATGTTTAAATATTGACAAAACATTTATTGCTATTGTAATGAAACCTAACTTTAAATATTGCTTACAGATAGCTGGTATGAACTGGATTTTGCGTTTAACAATTACTGCAAATAAATACAGATGTGGATGTGGAGGATTTAGTTGAGCTAGAGTACAGACTAATGACTATGGTATGAATAAGGTTGGACATATGCTCTTCCTTTCTACTGCAGTTATCTTGAGAACTATTTTTGAGTGCTCCACTTTGGGAGAAGAGTTTGTGTGTTATACTTCATAGCTACCAGATTAGGGAAGGCCAGGCACTGTCCATTGCCAACACATGTTTAGCACCTTTGAAGCATTACTTGGCTGAAGCATTGATACCCTATGCCTCCGTTTGGCTGAAATACTGCAATGTCCACATTATAGACAACTGTGCTAGATGTCCTACATCTGCAGGTAGTACATAATATATAGTTAGGATTGCATGTGGTCTAATCTTTACACAAAAAAAATTACTGTGAAAGCTGCATTGTTCTTCTCTTAAGCCTTTCAAAAGGATTGGTTTAATTTTAATATTTCTTCCATCTGTCCCAATGTATTAGACTTAACACATGAAAATTATTAAATGCCCCATTACAGGGCTTTACAAATGTAAGAATTATTTTTCCTACAAAGTACCTTATATGTAAATTTCTCTTATCTGGGTTAGAACATTAAAATATTCAGTGGAAATTTAAATCAGCACTTATAAAATGTTCTCCATATTCTATTGTAATTATTGTGTAGTTCTATTGTTTGACATTTGAATGTAATTTATTGTGATTTATTTGTTTCCTTTTCATCACGTTACAGAATAGCTACAATATATTTTCTGATGCACATATTATTGACTAATGACGTAATGGTACACATACAGTGTCTATGTATTTATTTATGTAACTATGAGAATTACCTTATGCTACAGCATTCTTAACTAGTTTTTAATGGTATTTCAGAACTGTACAAAAATCTAGTTGGGCTTTCTATTATATGTCTTTCTTACCTTAAGTGAAAGCTGCCACTTGTAAAAGAGATTAATTAAACCCATTTGTATATAATAATGTGATGGTGGTGTACTTTTAATATGAGCATCGTATTCAAAGTCTGAAAGCAGCAGTTTACAGCAAAGCCATTTTTTTTTTTTGTTAAGACTTACATCCTAAAATTCAGTTGTAGATCTAAAGTCAGACACATAGCTCTTATGCAATAAATCATATTTTGATTCAGGCTAGATTTCTCTGTCAGTGAGGGCTGTGGTTTACTCATACTTCCAGAGGTAAACAACTCATATGGATATTTTCCATTAGTAAGTACCTGGAAGAATGACACATATCCTGATGTGGTTTATTGTTGTGCAAGGAAACCCATATAAGGCTTATTTATTGTATTTTTCAGCAGGTGGCACTGCACATTAGTCATTTCCTCCATAATCAAGTGTCAGACAAATGCAGTTCTAGCAGCACAGCAAAGCAGATAAATATGTACATGTGATAATCATTCTTATTTGCATCTCTCATGATTTTGCTCACTGTGGAGCGCAGAAAAAATCCTCATGTGACATTGCTGCTGTTTATATTGGTACAGTATGTGTGTATTTTCAGTGTGCATTTTATTTTTGCACTTGGGAATAAAACTGCTTTCAATGGCCCCTATTGAAATGTTGGCACTCAATATGTCAAGTGCTGGCATGCTGAAAAGAAAAAGACTGAAAATTCAAGAGAAGACCAGATTTCAATGTTTATCTTCCCCTTTAGACTTCTTTTTTTAAAGGAGTTGAAGCCTCCCACATCCCCAAACTTATGTATACCAATTCTGAGATCACCATACCTCAGAGAAAATACAATATCCTGCGAAATGGCCACCTTAGACTTGATATAAGTAAGTCTGCTTTTTTGGCGATTCACTCAAAGTGTTTTAGAAATCGCTATAGCATATCTTCACATTTCAAATGGTTACTGCTACGTTCAGTTTGTTGCATGTGTTGCTCTTTACATCACAGCAATAAATGGTTGCCACTAGCTCCTTTCTGAATTGCTATAGGAAGGATTAGTGTTAAGGTGTTTGCAGACAATCTGTATTGTGTCTCTTGAGTTAATAATGCTATTTTAAACCACAGAGTTGGCAAGTAGTCAGACAAGACTATAGTTTCTGATCAGCTTTACATCTTACAATTACAGCTGACACATAATCCAATTAATTTCAAATACAGACATAGATGTTTTGAGTAAAATATGCATGCATTTCATGCCACCTGTTTAGAAAGGCCTATGCCATCACAGTTTGTATTTAGGATGGCTAATGCTTTTTTATGCATAAAGCTAGTTTTACCTTGCCGCCTGGTGCCATTTCTGCAGCCACAGCTAACATATTCAAATGAGCATGCATTACTCTTCTAGCTATGACCCAGGCCAAGTTATGAGTAAGTACAGTTGAGATTTTTCACCCACTATAGTAAAATCTAAGTAGTAAGAAGTGAACAGATTAGTGAACCTGGTGAACCTAGCCTCAGTGCACCTCGTACTTAATATTATTACATTATGCATCTGTTTAACCATCCTGTATGTACTGAACAGCTGTGGCAGTAATAAATATTTTTGATTTTTTCAGTTAGGGTTTTAAATGGATATAGGTGGCCATAGTGTACATATCTATGTGCGTGCATTTATGCATATGAGGTGTGTTTGTGTGTGTGTGTGTGTGTGTGTGTGTGTGTGTGTGTGTGTGTGTGTGTGTGTGTGCGTGCGTGTGTGTGTGTGTGTGTGTGTGTGTGTGTGTGTGTGTGTGTGCATATGCACGCGCGTGTGTGGGCGTACATGCTCATGTTCTTGTGTGTGCATTGTGTTGCACTGTTTGTGTGTACCTGTTTTATTTTTGTAAAATAGTATGTTTTGTTCAAAGATTTTTTTTTATGAACAACAGCAAAAACAACAGTTACTGTAATAAAAGGCAATGTGTTACAGAAGTATAAAGTCACTTACAAGTCCAAGTGACATTAAAGAAAATGGATTTCATTTGCTTTGCCATTTCCTTTTCTGCTTTCTGCTGATGGACCATATTTACGTATTTTGGATGCTGCCAATCTCAGTTCAGTGGCTTATTTTGTTATTATGTTGCTTTCTTAATAATCTATGTGTTTTTGGTAATAAACTTGACACCATATTTCTAACAACATCAATTTGAACCTTGTGGTATATCATAATGTGTTTTAATGGTTTCATCAGCTATATTTCGTAAATGAACAATTTTTCTGCAGTTATCATATATTTTGCAGTGGGAAGAAATAGTTATTGTGCAAATGTTCTCATTTCTGAATACTATTTCAGTGTTAGAAAAGTATTAAAAAAAACTCCATGGCACAGAGGGATTGAGACTTGACTGTGACTCAGGGAGCCTGGTTTAATTTAATGCTTGAGGTGTTGGTCAAGGATATATAAAACGACCAGCATTTTTGTTTGGTTACTTATACAAGAATGAAAGGTGGAGTTATAGGCTTAGAGAAAGCTGTCATCAGTAGACATAAAGACCTCTAGACTGGTAATGTGAGCATTATCTATACACATTGGGTATTGTCAGGACAATGGTAGGGCATAACAAAACGTTCTCTGCAGCTGTCAGGATGTTGCATTAGCAGGATTACGAGATCTCATTTCTGTCCATTCTCTGGTCACTTACTTTGAGAGTTCTCTGTCTAAGAGGCCTCATTCCAGTAGCAGTAAGGTAGACAGGTGCTCAAGATAATGGAGTAAAAGATCAAGGAGGGACTGTGTGATATGGATTGTGGTCAACAGCTGCAAGGGGAGCAAAACAATAAATAAAAGAATCTAATAAACTTAAATACTACCCTTGTCTCTTTTTTAACTGTAATAGTTGCTGAATCAGTTTGAGTTGCGACTCAGGTATCACTTTTTTGTATATCCTTGTCAATCTGGGAGAACCGTGTCAATTTAATGCCATGCTTAAAACAGGGCCTATAATACAGACTCTTTATAGCATATGCAAGCATATGCAGGTGCGATATATAGCATATTATATATTTAGTGCTGTTTGCCAAATGCTTGCTTATACCTTATATTAGGCTGCAAATACCAACAACTGTGAAGGTACAAGGTAAGATAATATTAGTAATAATACTGCTACTAATACTAATAATAATAAATATGAAAATGAGCTAAGACAGCAGATATGAAAAATTATATAAAAACTGCTTACCAAAGTCTATAAATCAATAAACTAACCCTGAAATATAACACAGTGTTATAGGCAATACAAGTCAATAATGCAGTTATTATAAACATGTTCTAGTGAAAGAGCTATTATTCAGAATTAGAATATGGTTATTTGGCAGCACTGAAGCTTAAATGCCTCAAATGGCTCCTGTATCTGGTCATTTTTCTTGCACTTGTTTGTCTGCACATTGTTCATGCCTCCTTGTGGAGTAGAAGAGCTGGGTATTATGTTTGCCTTTCACAAACATCTCTCACACCTTATAAGCATTATCTCATATATAAGAGTATGACTAGTGTGTCTTCTTCACTAAAAATTAGCATTGAGCAGAAATTAGTCATAAAAATAACACAGAGGTGTAATGATAGTAGCTGTGAACATGTGGATAAATGTTTTGTCAACAGTTTTCCAGATATTCCTCGCTTTCTGACAAAAAATGAAACAGAGGAAATTAATAGATTTCTTTATGTATGTTGTGTGTTTGCGAGAGTCTGTGCACTTTTATTGATGTATATTCCTCTGTGAGAGATTAAAATAATATGCATGTTATCAATGGCAGTACAGGCAAATAAGTATGCCTTTCAGTATGCAAAATATGCCAAAGTTTGTTTTGGAGCCAAGTTTCCAAGACATTCATGACAAAACAGTGTTTCCTTCAACAATGTCACAGTTGTCAAGTGAAAGTAATTCATTGATGTGTTTTCTGCAGTGTGTCCTGTATCTCCGGATGAACATGATGACATGATTTAGTGTGGTAGAAATTCTTCCATGTAAGTATGTCAATCCCCATTAACCCTCATACAGTGTTTTTTTATCATTCAACAGGGAGACACTATATTCTGGTCAATGGTGCATCTAAGGGCAATCCACTTTCTTGACTGCTGCTACTCTCTTGTTTTATTCCCAGCTGACATACAGCTGTCTCAATGTGTGTGTTCGGCATTAGTAAGTTTATCCTCTCCCTCTGAAGTGCCAGCCTCAAGCTATGAAATTGTTGCCCACCCTTCTTATGTCTGATTATCAGTTCGCAGCCTGTTAAACTCTGAACGTAGCCATAAGCCTTTGATCTAAATTGTTGAATTTCTTCCCAGCCTGACGTAGCTTCCTATGAAGGTTTCACATTGCTTCCTGCTGCAGTGAATCTGTCTTTTCAGCCTGCTCAGGAAATTGTGAGTATTTTGAATGAAGGCAGCACATGGGGAGCATGCTCTGTTCCTGCAGGAGAGTAAAGAGAGAGAGCGAGAGAAAGGTACCAAGTCCTGGGAAAGTAGATCTGATGTGTGACCCCACAAATAGCTGATTTAACTCAGCTCTAATAACAAGATGATAGCTTCTACAGAGCACCAAAGTTCACAGCTGTCACAGCAGTCTATCTCAAGCCTAGACCTCTGTTCTTATCACTTCACTACCCATACCATTGTAAAGTATAACATCTTAATGTTTATAAACTATATCATTATACATACTGAAACGTAAAACGGCACTGAACAGCTTTATTTTACAAAATACAGTTGGTTTACCACTGAAAAAGATTACACTGCAACAATTACTGTCCAATGAGGTGCTACAAGCAACATACACACCTCTCAATGGTCTAGATTTTTGAAGAATGTCCAGATTGATGCCTCATACTTTTGGCCTATTCCACATAAAATCTGTGATTTTCTGAAAATCACTGAGGACTGAAATAACTAAATAATGCCATACATTTGAGTTTCAGGCATAATTTCCTTCAGAAAATGCATGCTAAGACAAATGCTGTTATTCTTGCAACTTTCTAAGTCTATAAGAGCAATATTTAAAATCTGTCCCTATTTTTGGGCCTTTGTCCTCCCATTATTTTAGACTTTGTCCAGATTTCTTATACAAAGAGGTTGAGAGGTATGACATGTTATGACCGATTGCTATACTGCACCAGGTAAATAACAAAATGGATATGCTGCAATAATCAGAATTTTTAAATCATTACTCATGTATACTATTGCCATATAAACATTTCAGGTACATAAAAATGTACTTTCTCGAAGTGTTGGATTCCTCAGGAAACCTGCCCAAAACATATGACTTCAAATAAAATGCAGGAAGATGTTGCTTATTTAACATATACCACAAGTAAAAGCAATATGAATTATCATTATGAAGAAAGTGTTTTCTATTACTGTATAATGTATTGTAATTTTAAATCTTTCTATTAATATGTCTTTGAAAAATGTGGTTACTTACCCCTGTGAGAGCAAACCAGAAGGAATCATTATACAGGCATGTATGTAGGACACTTTACTCCAACTTTTCACAATCCATCATCCTCCATTCTAACCTACTGCCCTCCAAGTGTCTCACCAATGACATACTACAGATCATCTTAACTGACAGCTTGAGAACTCAAAAAAAGAGATTTCACCATTGCACCTCCACTTCTAAATTATAGCCCATCTCATGGTTAATTACTGTCTCACCACTACCACATCCCTAATGTGTCCATGTACACCCGCCTGCCACTATCGTAATCTCTCTATGTACACCCTCCACCACTGCTACTTCGCTGATCTGTCCATGTGGACAGCTGAACATCTTCCCCTAGGGCCTAAACTCTCACTGTCTGGTGGTTGGCATGAGTAGATGCATCACCATAGTGCATTCTACACCTTCCTCATGCGTATGAGTCCTTCGACACATACACCAATGAAAGCTAGTATTACCACCTAGAAAGCATCAAGCTCATACCCTCTGCTCCTGGCTATGCTCATACTGTGTAATTCTCATCTTATGTGGTAGCAATCAGTCAGATAGAATCACCTCTTCCTCCCCCCTAGCACAGGTGAGCATTGAATGCTCATTCCCATCCTGACCCCATCTGGTTCTTCCAGTTCCCAGGTCACCAGTCGAACTTGAGCTTTATCCATCTATATCACAGAAATGGGTCTACTCTTAAGCCATTTTTCATTAGAATTTAGCAACATACTTTGTACCTCAGAATAAATTGTGCGTGGTGGTGGGGGTGGGGGGTGGGGGTCTATGCTTTTATGACTATTGATTTTTTCCCTGTTCTCGTACTAACTTCTGTGCTTCCTGTCCTACTATTTAAAAATGAACAGAATGCATGATATATTTTATCAATAGAATGAAAAATGGGCAAACCATGAAGAATATTACAGCATCTTTACACTGGGCGTAGATATAATTTTAATTTGAAGTGTGTCTCATAACATCTGCTGTTTACCAGGTAGGAATAATTGCTGAGCTTAGCATAGTTGCTTGAGATGTTTTCATTAAGTTTATGGAATGTTTAATTCTCAGTGGATATGTTGAAAAATGTATTTTTAAGAAAATAAAAGCAAAACAGATAGCTGTTATTTTACATCTTGCATTTGATGTGGTTCTGGACGTCATAAACAAGGAGGTCTCGTTACATTATTTCTGGTCTCTCTGTTTTTTTATCTCCATATACTAGGCTTCTATATCCTTTAAGTTAGCTATATTTACACTTCACTGACAAATCTCTCTCCAGCATTAGTTAGGGTTACCACATGTCCCACTTTGCGAGGGACAGTCCCTCTTTGGGCAGTTGTGTCCAGCGAGAACAACTTATTCTTATGAATTTTGTATTGTGAATATTCACACCTCACTTTTTCTGTTATCCCCCCCCCCGTCGCCAACTTCCAAGATGGTGTTGACCTATTCTCCCTCCGCCTGCCCCATGGTTAAATACCCACAATTAAAAAATCCCATTTAAGTTTTTGTTTTCATCAAAGACAGTGTTTAATCCACATCTAAATCTCCATGTTTCAGAAACGTAAAGTTTAACAATACAATGTGTGCCCCTGACCCAAGATAATCAGTTGCATGGGCACTGAACCTCACGTGTAAGGTAAGGTAAGGTCATTTCACCTTTGATGATAAACACCTTTTGGTGGATTATCTGCTTCCTTTCTACTGCAGAATTGCAAAGCAGTGAGTCACATGTAGTGACCTTTTAAAATCTACAGGCACTGGCAAAAAACAGTATTTGCCTTTTTCCTTTTTCCTAATGGTGTTAGAATGGTAAATCTGTGTTTTCCAAAGTATTTAAAATGTCTGATTTGAACACTTACATTTTCGGATGTATGTACTATATCTAAAATTAATTCAACATCCACCCAAGATGAACAAAACATCAGTCATTTAAATGCTAATTAAAGTCTGAGATTGTTCTTCATCTGCTCTATATGAAAATTATCATCTGTGATTAATTAAAACAAAGAGCTGTCCAAACCTTCACTGCTCATATGGATGCACTCTGTTCTTTGATCCATGCAAAATGACTCATGAGTTTCTGTGACCCAAGAAACAGGAATCGGGTATATAAATACCACTTTCATTGGCTTTCCAGTGGCAGAGATTCATAACCATCACCAGTATGGCTGCAGAACTTGTCCCTTCATCTTTACATCTATATGTTTTATTACCATTAACTTGCAGATATTTATGCAGAGATGGTACTAAAATAATTCTATATCTTGCATAGTTATGCTCTCTATTCTGGAGTTGGAATGTATTCCAGTTTTGTGACTTGTCTAATGACATATTTGGTTGAGCAGTTACTTCAGTAATATTCACAAATAGACAAATCCTGCTGCTTAGAAATACAGTCATTGGCTATCAATTGGTTGGAAACTGCAAACTGTAATAAAATCAGAAAACACTATTTTTCAATATCACTCATCAAATGTGTTTGAACTCTATGTTAATTTATAATGATGTTAATTTATAATGAGTGCT
Source organism: Protopterus annectens (assembly GCF_019279795.1). Lineage (NCBI taxonomy): Eukaryota > Metazoa > Chordata > Ceratodontiformes > Protopteridae > Protopterus > Protopterus annectens. Next base: position 1,474,020,037 of record NC_056725.1, read on the forward strand.
GCAACTTTGTAACATTACTGCATGGCCACCCTTAACTGGTCATTTTGAAACTTAAAAGTGTTCTTAGTGATTTTCTGGTCTGGGATTCAACACTTTGGCTGACCATAATGAGTATAAGGGGGCAGACCTGTAACCAGTGGTGTTCCGCAGGGATCAGTCCTGGGACTGCTACTGTTTGGAATCTATTTCTCTGAAGTGCAAGTTAAAACTAAAGGTCTGTGGCTGACAAAGTTTGCTGATGACTGCAAACTAGGAGCGGTCATAGAATCTCCAAACGATGTCAACATCTTACAAGAGGTTTTTACACAAACAAATGATTTGTGCCAAAGTCATGACCTTAAACTCAATGCAAAAAAAATGTATTATCACCCCTTTAGGTAAGAATGATGTTCCTGCTAACTACTACATCAATAGCAACACCCCATGTATGCAGTGAGTGGTGAGAAACCTGGGCAAACAGATTGACAGCAGACTTACCTTTGATCACCATGTCTCCACAGTGGTAAGAAGGGCATTCTATATTGCTCATCTCATAAGTAAGGGCATTGCCTCCAGAATTAAAGAAATTATAACCTCCCTGTACCCTTCCCTCATCAGGTCAATAATTGAGTACAGTGCCCCATTTGGTATGTACCTTTCCAAGCACCTGCAACAATTGGAGAGACCACAATGGTTCCTCACAAGGTAAATTCAAGGTCTTCAGCATCTGTCATATGAGGACCACCTGAAGTCACTGTCACTTTATTCTGTTTCATACAGACTACTCAGAAGTGATCTCTGCCTTGCATATATGGCAATCTCTGACCCTGCTTTATTGGAAATGCTGCACATCTGTAAGTCAAATGGTACATGGGTTACTCACTCTAAAGACCTTAACTTGGTATGTGACATTAATAGAACCTGCTGGAGGGACAGATTTGTCTACCAGAGATTACCACACCTTTGGAACAGACTCCTGGTTCAGGTCAAGCAGAGCACCTCATTGGCCCTCTTCAAACGCAATCTGGACGACTGGATGGGTAACCATAAGTTCACCCCAGGGGTTCCACCTACGTCCCTCTTGGACAAGTGTAATAGGTGCTGATCATGGAAATAAGGGTAAAACTTGGCTAGGCTTGTAAGGGCCCTAGTGTCATTAGCCTAGTTACCTCCTACGATCCTATGATCCAAAGTAACTTGAATGTGTTGTTGTGCAATATAGGATTTATGCTACTATGAAATGCCTTGTTGCAAAATATAATTTGAAGAAGATTTGGGTGCATATTGTTCTGCAGTGCTTATGTCTTCTGTTTAATAGCTCTGTGGTCTGAGGTCCATCTCTCATATCTGGTCATTTCTTGAGTACAGTTTGAATTTACGTTTCATCTTATGGCATAACCTCATAAACCATACATAAATGCAAATGAATAACTATCTTAAGATATTAACTGTTGTTGGGACATTGTAATAATTTCAAGTGGAAAAAGGTGTAAAAGAGGTGAACTGAACTGAAGTCAGTGTAATTACTTTTCAGACGAAAAAAATATATAAGAGATATATAAAGCTAAGCTTGCTATTGCTATTTCCAGTAAATAAGCAGTGTGTAAAGTCAGAAAAAATGTGGGATTTAGAAACGTTATTGCCAAAAGTAATCACTGCTTAATACTGGCAGTAGCTGCTTCCAATTCAAAAACATCCATACTGCAGTGCTTTACCTCAAAGAGGAGCACAGTGGACTGTCTTTCTGCATGAGATATTCTGAGAGAGAGGTACATGATAATGAGAAATATCTGCAGTAAGTGATTTACACAGCTGAATAATTCACAGAACCACTTGTCTAACTAAACCTCTCAGCTGAGCTGCATTAAGCAACGCAGCCAAAAGGTCACATTCATGTATTACTTTTAGTGGGCTAGATCATGTTAGAAGTAAGTGCCAGGGAGTTTAGTGGACAGGTGGTGTTGTGCCATTTATGTATGTGTGCATGTGTATGGCTGCATGTGTGAGTGTATGCAAAGATAGGAGTGGTCTGAAGTGTGTGTGTGTGTGTGTGTGTGTGTGTGTGTGTGTGTGTGTGTGTGTGTGTGTGTGTGTGTGCGCACGCATGTGAATCTGTGAACTTGTGATCAATGTGTGTGTGTGGGGGGGCTACCATACCTCTAAACTCCCAGCTCCCCTGATCTGAAGAGAAAATCTTGCCATACAATGAGAATCAGAATGAAACCTTGTACCTTATGTTTATAAGGTGAAGACCTTAACCACTGTAGCAAACCCAACCTCAACCGATAAAGACTGACAGAATCAGATCATGTACCACAGGAAATACAGCTCACAAACTTAACCTCTGTGCCAACTGCAAGACTAAAAGAGGTTATAATCAAGCCCTGCACCTTGTGGATGTGACTTAAGTGCCTTAACCATTAGACCCCTGGGATACTATAAATTGTTTTCTTTAAAGTCATTAAAAATATTCAAACTATGCAGTATTCCATAGTTGAGTTCAGTTCTCTGCATCACAACTAGATACCAGGAAAAACTAGGGAGTAGCAGCTATACCGTTGAAAAATAACGAATTTAAATTACAAAGGGGGAGAGGCTTCAAATCCTGTACCCTTGTCAAAGGGAACAGCAGCATTAAGCTGCTGTGTTAACTAAGAAGTTATTGCACTGAGGTCTTTTTATTCATATATTGATGATCCCAGGCCTTACTCAAGGCTGCCAACAGTTTGTGAGATAGGAGGGAGAGGGACAGGTTACATATTTGCATACCTCTCATCCTCATAGTGCAAGACATCACGACAAAGCCACACATACCGGTGGGACAAAGACACACATTCAGGGACAGTTTTAATTATTCCTCCTATAAACTTAAAAAGTCACTTGAATAAAAGCTTTTGCATTAACATGCATTTACGGAAGAATATGAAGTCTGAAACTTATTCAGATGAGTGTACACATCCCTGATTTTAGAGGTGTATGACCAAATAAGTAAAGATATTAGGGTCACCCTTTTATTCTGGGGGCAAGTAAAAGGTACATGGAATGTGATTTTGCATCTGTGTTTGAATGTGTCTATTGTGTATTGTGTGATGGAGAATGACTGGGGGGTGCTTCTGCTTACACGATACATTGGCCACCAGTGTTAATGACCACAAGAAAGTGCTGATCTGTACATGCAGTTGTTAACAATGATTCAAAGACATGCACTTTAGCCAGTCTTTCCTCATTACTACTAATGTGTTTCTGAACTGCAAATCTACACATTGTAGAAACAGGATCTTTTACTGCAGCCCTTACTGTGAGCAATGGGCTTTTTTCAGGTATGCATGTATGCAAAATTATTTTGGCCAAATTTCAGTTTCTTTTGGTAAGACTGTACTTGGTGCTGGCAAAGTGGATTCTGGCCATAGTTAGTAGTATTTTATTAGCTAGGGTCTGCAGGGCTGTGATTAAGCTAAGCCAAGACCAGAACTCATGTTGTTTATGGGAGAGGTGGTTGTAATAATAATACATCGGTTGAGTTAAATATAGATAATGTTTTCATGCAGTTTGCCTAGAAAGGAAATTATAGAGATTTTTCTTTACTGGGAAGTTTTGGTGGGATTAGATTTCTTTGGGATTGGGCTGATAATAGCTATTTTCCATATATTTCGCAGGGTATTTTGTGCTAGGCAGAGACTGAAGATGTGTTGCAGGGGGACTGTGAGGAAGTCCCTGCAGTGGTAGTATGAACCATGGAAAGAGGCCAGAGGCTGTACCTTGTGTGCTGTCAGTTTTAATTTTTTTCAGAAGAAATTCTAGGTTTTTTTTTTTTTAAGTTACAACTGAGGAATATAGAGAGGTGATCCTGGGGGGATGGGAGGGCATTATGGGTGCTTGGTTGGGAGGTTGAATCATTTGGAGAGGAAGTCAGAAGCAGAGAATGAAGGAGCTCCTTTTTGTTAGATTATTTTGTATATTCCAAACTATGAGATGATTCATTTCTTCTCAGAAATATTTTGGTTCTTTAACTAAGCATTTTTAAAGTGTTTTCATGCTCTGTCTGTTGTATAATTGCATTGCTTGTTTCTTTAGAGGTTTCAGAGATGTATACATTTTTTTTTTGCTATGAGAGGTGTTGTTTTCCCATGCCTGTCATGTTTCATTTGTAAGTTTTAAATGGGATTTTAATTCAGGATTTAATCAATAATTTCTTTTGGTTTGTAGAGTCAAGACATTATAATGAAGCATGTGCCCTGGAGGGATTTAAGTGTACTGGAGAGTTTCTGTTTATGATTAGACTGGGGCTTTCAGTAAAGATTATATCTAGATGAAATTAATTTTAGTGATATGGTTAGGTTGTGTGTGTTGTTGCAGTAGTTGCTTAAGGCTGAAGTCAAGTATTTTTATTTTTTTATTTTTATTTTTATTTTTATTTTATTTTATTTTTATTTTACATTTGTTGACTGGGTTAGTCTAACTAGATGTAGTCCATTTTCAGTAGAGGCCTGGGGAGATAAGCTCCATGAAAACAAAATCAAAACATCTCATATAAATACAAGATTCATAAACAACTATTAATATGTACAATTTGCGTTGTAGGAATAGTACAGAGATTATCAAAGAGGGTAGACATTCCAAACATAGTACAGAGAAGTGCAGGTACATTACAAAAATTACAGGTTAAGACATAATATAAAAAAGAAAGCAGGTTATACTATAATTATTTAGTAAAAAAAATTGTCACAATCATAGGTTTCCAGAAGATGCAGGTAAGAGTATATAGTAGGACAAGGGTAAGTTGTATTTAAGGAGAGTTGGACTTGATTAATGAGAAGAAGAGGGTATACAGAATCAAGATAGAAGAGCTAGTTGCTTAGTCAGGCTTACTACAGGGCACAACCAGTGTGTTCCGGGGAAGAGTTTTATTTTCCTTTTGAAAAGTGATATAGAGGGAAGTGAGGAGAGTTCACTGGGAAGAAGGTTCCAGGATTTTCCAACAGAATTAGAGAAGAGAGAGTCCCCAGCCCTGTTGCTTGATTTTGAAATATCTACAAGAAGTTTATGTGATGATCTTAGGGTCTTCAGATTGGTATAGGGGGTGATGAGGGTTGATAGTATAGGAGTATTGGTAGGTTGGTAAACGGTCTTATGGGCAATGGTCAGTTGGTGGAATTTAAGCTGATTTTGCAGTTCAGGCCATCCTAGCTGCTTTAGATTATAACAGTGGTGGGTTCTGAAAGGGTTTCCTGTAGCAAATCAGGCTATGTTATTGTAGGAATGTTCCATTTTATTGAGGTGGTTTTAAATAGATTTATATATATATGGGTGAGGCATAGAGGAGAGTAGAGATTAGATGAGTGTGAGCAATAGTTATTCTAGCTGAAGGAGAAAGGAAGGGTTTGATCCTGTAGAGAGAGCCAAGTTTTCTGTCAACAGTTTTTAGAGTATTATTGATATGGGTATCGAAGTTGAGGTTGTCATCTATAGTGATGCCTAGTAGTTTGGTTGTAGGTTCAGGGGATACAAGAGTAACATTGTTGGATGTTACAGTGAAATCTATTGGGGAGGACCTAGTGTAGGAGTAAAAAGGAGGAGTTTAGATTTTTGGGGGTTCAGGAGCAGACAGCGCTGTGTAAACCATTGTTCAACTGTGTTAAACACTGTTTGGGTAAGGGAGTGAAGTTCAGATGTGGTTGAGGATGAGCATATAAGAGTGGAGTCGTCTGCATATTGGATGCATGTAGCTTGAGGGATTGCTAGGTGAAGGTCATTGATAAATATAGAAAAAAGTAAGGGTCCTAATATGGACCCTTGCGGGACACCAAGTGTAGCAGGTAGGTGGGTAGATAGAATATTATGTCAAAGAACAGCCTGTTGTCTGTTTTCTAAGTAGGACTTGAAACATTTTATAGCAAGTTCATCTAGTGACAGGGATGTAAGGATATTTAAAAGTATCTGGTGATTTACCATAACAAATGCCTTGGACAGATCAATAAACAATGCAGAGGAAAGCATATTGTGGTTGCGGTTTTTGTTGATACAGTCAGTAAAGGAGAGGAGGGCAGTAGTAGTGCTATGGGAATAAATTTCTCCATGATCTCTGCCAAAGGAGAAAGTAGGGTTATGAGACGGTAGTTGGAGAGTTCAGTAGAGCTTTTGCCTTTATGTAGGGGGATAATATGGGAGACTTTCCAGATACTTGGGATGTCTCCTTCACTGATGGTTCTATTGATCAGGATGGAAATGGGATAGGCAATGGATTTGGCTGCATTTTCTAGATATTTAGTGGGTAGATGGTCTGCTGAAGGAGAGGATGGTTTCAGTTTTTGGATAAGGGTAAGAATGTATGTTGATGGGACTGGTTGGAAAAGAAATGGAGGGGGTAGGGTAGAGTTTGAGTTAGATATAGGAAAGCCTTGAGGTGATAACTGACTGGCAAGTGTTTGAATGGCTTCAGTGAAAAAGGTATTAAAGGCATTGGCAGTATGCTTGGGATTTTCATGGTCTGTGCCTTGTGGGTTTGGAGTGATAGATTGACCTGGGTGTAATAGTTGGTTAATACTTGCCCAGAACGTTTGAGGTTTATTATGATACGTTTGCTGGAATTGTAGGTAGTAGTTTCTTCTATGAGAGAGTATAGATTTTTTTAGTGTCATTTCTCAGCTGTCTGAAATTTTGTTGGTCTACTGGGTTTTTAGTCATTCGCTATTTATTCCAGTATTTATTTCTAAGATGATTTTTTTGCTTGGTTTCTTTTGAAAGCCATGGGGCAGATTTAGTTCTGATTCTGATAGAGCAGGTTGGAGCATGGTGGTCAAGTATAGCTAGGAAGTTAGAGTTAAAGTATTTAACAGCATCCTCCAATGGGAGGTATTTTAAGGGAGACCAGTTACATGCTTTTAGTTCATTTTGGAAGAGATCAGGGTTAAAGTATTTTTTGGTTCTAATTGTCCTACAAATGGTTAGAGCAGGTAGATTGGTCATATGCCTGATGATATAGGTAAGTGAGTGGTCACTCACATCATCTGGGGAAGATTATTTATGAGAATCCAATCTAAGGTACTTTCTTTCTTATTAGGCTTGTTTATCCTGGTAGGGGAGGTAATGGTTTGAGAGACACTGAATATGTTAATATGGGTGGTAGGGTGATTACCGCTGCAACATTTCCAATCAATGTTGAAATCCCCTAGGATTATGGTTTCTTGGGGTAAGTTTCGAGACAACTAGCAAAGGATATCTTCTATGGTGGCACTGTTATTGCCAGGAGGTAGATAGATACAGATAATATAAATGGATTTGTAAGTGTTGATTTAAAGTTTGGAAATAAGAATTTCAGTGTTAAAGGTTAGAGGTGGTTTATAATCATAGGTAGTAATTTGTAGGCCTGATTTAAATAAGATAGCAATCCCACCACCCTTCTTAGCTACACAGTCAAGTCGCAAGATGTTATAGCCGGGTGGGATGACTTCATTGTCATTAGTAACAGGTTTTAACCAGGTTTCTGTTAAACATAGAATGTCAAAGGAGTAGACTTCTAAGAGAGAATGGAGCTGTGCAACTTTGTTATTAATACTACGTACATTGAGGTGAGCTATTAAGATTACGTTTCGTGGTTTGGTGAGGGAATGAACAGTAGAGGGACTGGGGTTGAGGAGTTGAGTGGTAGTAGCAGTTGTTGGGCCTGGGTTTGGGTGAATATCTCCAGCTTTTAAAGAGAGGAGCTGTATTTGAAATCTAGTATCTGGGGATTTACAGTATAGGTTTGGAGATCTCCTGGGATTGAGAGTGTTGTATCTAATGTGGGCTATTCTATGATATTTAGGCTGTAGATAGCTGGGTGTAGATGTTATATTAACATAGTTAGTGAGAATAGGTAGAGAAAGAGAGGTGGTTAGTTTATTGGGGTATTGAAGTAGTGGATTTAATGGGTGTTCATAGGAGGTAAGCAGGTAGGCTAAATTTAAAGGAGGTAGTAGTATGAGTGTGAGTAACAGCTGTAAGTGGGCTGTGGTGTGTCGTTTGTACATTTGGATGGGTTAGGTGTAAGTTTTTTGTTATAGGTAAGGAAGTAAAGAAGGTGTAGATAGGGAGAGGTGGAGCGTTTGGTGGGAGAGGTAGGGAGTGGTAGGTGAAAGGAGGGATATGTTGGTTGATGGGAAATGTTAATGTTTGTAGTGCTTGGTGGGAAAGGGGGAAGGGGTGTGGTTAAGTAGTATAAGAGTAGAACCCCTGGGGGTGGGTGGGAATTGGGGATAGGGTAGGGGAGCAGAGTGAGCCTGCAGGGCGAATGGAGCAGTTAGAGACAGGTAATGGAGCAGCTAGTGGAGAAACAATCAGCAATGCTGGTTACTGAAGGTAAGTAAGGTAAGTCCAAAGTGGGAAAGAGCAGAGATAAGAAGGAGTCTATAAGAAAACAGGAGGGTGTAGACAGTTAAAGTAAAGGGTAAAGTGTGAGGTATCAGAGCAGGTCTAGGACATAAGAAATGTAGAGTAAATAAAATAAGAATAACAGATGGATAAGCAGGAGAATAAAGGAAGGGATAGGGGTGCCACCTACTGGACAATGCTAGTATTGCAGGCAGTTCTGTATGGAGCTAGCTGTTATCAGACTAGGGAAGGGGGGGGAGTTAGTAAGAGGGGTTACTATGAGATGGTGGAGGTATTTTGGTAACAGGGTAGATAGAAGGGGGGTAAAGGCTGCTGGCTGTCCAGGTTCAGATCATACTTTTGAAGCCCTGAAGCAATAGTGGATGGTAATAGGCTTTACAGGCAAGACATAGATAACATACTTTCTTTCTTCCTTGAGAGAGAGTGCAGGGAATAGAGACTGTGAGATGAGACCACAGGTTTTTGGATGGGGTCCTTTGTCACCAGGTAGGTAGTTTCACAGAGATTTAATTGCTGTAACAATGCAATGGGCAGCAGGGTACTTATGGGAGAGAGAGAGAGAGAGAGAGAGACAATAGTGGTGGTGAGTAACAAGAAGTTAGCACATAGAAAGGTAGTTATGGCAATATAATATCAGGCATTTCATTAAGACAAGAAATAAAAACAGTTAGCATTTGAGCAATCATTTATTATTGCTTGAAGCTACCAGTATCAGAAGTATGCTAGCAGGCAGGCTCATAATCTACAGTAAGCATTGGTCAAAAGGATTCAGCACCTTCTATAAAACAATATATAGCACACCATTAAACAATTCTGTAAAAATATTCAGTAACTAACATGGACAGCTACATAGGTGCTTTACCCACTAATAATTTCAGTAATGTAGGCTTAGCATTCCACAATTAACATTCGCACATTAGGCTTGTATATTAGTCATGAAGGCAAAAATGATTATCTTTAGTGATTAGCAGCAGAGCACACATTGGATGCTACTAGTCGCCACAGCATTATACAAATAACTGATCCATAAGACCCTTATCTGTTATAGTATCATGCAGAGATAATCATCTCTTTTGCAGATAGTGTGAGGGCTATTTAGGATACACTTAAAATATGGCTTCAAGGCTCTACAGGACAAGGGAATGTATAGAGCAGCTCCCTGAGGGTAACGGAAGTAAGTATAGCCATTATAGATGCATAACACATGGTATATAGAACTGGCAGCAAATTAAAACATATCAAACTGAACTCAGTTCTCTGTTTCACAAGTTGAGAACAGCAAGAGAAGCAAAATGCGCCTAGCTCGCTCAGAGTAGCTCCACGTGGATGGTGTATTTCCAAATAGCCATTACAGGCTAAAACAAACAAACAAGCTTCAGCTCAAATATAGTAGTTCCACATGGGTGGCGTACTGATTAATGGTCGTTACAGGGGTTAGAAGAAAGACTGGCTCCCAACTATCTACATGGGCATTACAGGCTTGACCCAAGTTCGCAAAAGCAACACAAACAGGATCAGGAACAACAAGAGAGCTTCAGCCGGCACACAGTAGCTTCCACATGGTTGGCATGATGTTAAATGGCCATTACAGGCTTTTAAGAAATAAAAATAAATCTAGTTCCCAGCATTCACAGTAGCTGCCACATTTCATTGATGTCTTGCTATATGGACTGAAGCACATTTAAGATGAAATCACTTAAGATGATATATAGTTAGGACATTATATCTTGTATTAGTGTTTAGAATTTACCAAGTGTGAAAGAAGAAGGGAGGTTGGCTACTTAGAGGTGCATTTGTTTTTTTTTGGGGGGGGATTTGTAGAAGTAGCTAGCTAGGGGTGGGCAGTGGCTGAGAGTATGTTATTTTGGGATAGGAGATGGATTTGTAGATCAGTTTTATAGAGTTTCATGAAATGCTTATATGGGGATTCATTAGTAAGCTTTCTGGCTATGCTGACCTATTCACTTCCTTCTGCTGCTAAGATTTGTGTATCAGTAGACTTATGCATGATGGTCTGCATCTGCTTAGTGGAACAGCCCCACACTTCAGGCATGGATCCAAAGTCTAGAGCCATGTGTCCAGTGCAATCGAGTTGGTGGCTTCTAGAAAAGATTATTTTTGGTCATTGTTTCATTCATGATAGTCACTTACTAAGCATTAGTAGTTCATGGCTTTTCAAAATAAATAAATAATAATAGCAATAACAATAGCAATAATATTAATAACAATATAAAGTGTGGAGGTGGGAGGAGATGCAAATCCTACCAGGAATATACATTTATCTTGCATTTGTCTGCTACAAGGTTGTGACATGCCTGGATACGCTCAACTATTCAGAGGTTTTGGCATTTTATTTACCACCAATAACAACTTGTTGAATTAAATCAGGCATAATAACTATGAAATGCTTTGACTAAAGTAAACAAGAATTAATTTCTAAAAGGGCCAGAAATTTTTCTGTGACAAAAAAAATTAAGAAATTATGAGGTGAACCTCTTCTTTTGCTCATCAGTGAGCTTATTATTTCTCAAAAATGTATATTTAGTCTGGTAGTTGGGGTAATTGCATGAGGCATGGCTTACTTTAGTGGAGACCAAAGGCAGTATAAATACTAAGTAGGAATATTTTAGCCAAATTACATGGTAGCTTCCCTTAATATTTTGTTTTTGGTGGAGGAAGTTCATACTGTAATTGTGGCTATACTGCTAGAGCTTTTGAAGAGTGCATATTGAGTTTAGTCATTGCCTACTGGGGCAATGCTATTCACTCTGCTGAGCATCACTTTTAACCATTATGTGATGGTGAAAGCCACAGGACCTAGAAAAAACTGTTTACCTTTCCAGGATGTGTCCTCAAGTAAATGGAAGATAGCATATACTGTTGATGCTAAGTCATATGATGGTACAGTGCTCCAGAAGTGTACTATAAACCAAATCCTAGAGCATGTATGGGTAAAGCATGGCAGATGGCATGATCTTCATATGTGTCAAAACTACAAAAGCTGCTAAGTGTTACTTCAGCAGAGACTAAATGTTGTGTATTTGAAATGCTGGGAGACAACGAGTCCTCTTGACAAATGATTTGTTTGTAAGAAATTGATGTTTGTTTCTGTGGGCTTCTTTCTATTTTTTCTTTTTCTTTTTTTTTTTTTTTTTGAAATACATTTTTTATTCAGACATCCATAGAAACAAACAATATTAAACATATTCTTAAAAAGTTTAAATATAATGAAAAAAATACATTTTAGCTATATACACTATGTACATCATTGCCTGGTTAATCACTAAAATGAAATAATATATACTATATAATATACAAAATATAACAATTTAACATACAAGTAAACATTCTTACTAATTAAAGAACTAGAACATGAAGTAGAGGGTGTAATTAATTTAAAGTAGAGGCAGTTATATTTTGATATGAATGAATCAGAGATATCACTTTAGTCCAAGGATTTGTGTTAATAGTCATAAGAAAGATTCTGAGTTATTTAATACTAAGTTCTTTATAAATAACTTAATTTAATGAGGATAGGAAATCTTCAGAGTGAGGTAGTGATGCCTTCTTCCTGTTCCTCATTATATTTTTTCTTTGTACCACCAACATTGTCCAAAGTATATAATTAGATTTGTGTTGCATTTTATATGTTTCAGTTACATTGAGTAAGACAAGAGATTTAGGCAGAGAAAATGTATCAAACTACAAAGCTCTTAAGAAAGCATCACCTTTTTCACAGAAGGGTTTAATAACAGGACAGTCAAAAAGATGTGCATTACAAGTTTTTTAACATCTCTACAAGTTAATGGTGATATTTTTGATAAAATTAGCTGTTTTAGTAGGTGTTAGAAATACTTATATAAAACATCCAAGTAAAAATGTTCAAGTATTATGGCCAGGATGTGTGTTTCATTGAGTGTAATAACTGATTTTTATTTTCTTAAGTTGGATTTATGTCATGTCCCAAGATGATACATTTCCAGAATTTATCATTAATATAAATGTTACATTGTATAAGTATCTTGTAAAGCTTAGACACTGTATTTTCAATATTTAGTTTATTATATAACATTCCCTCAATAAAGTGTATTAAGGTTAGTTTATTTTTATATTGAGACTGAGATAGTCCAAAACATTTGCTATGCATATACTAATACACTCTGCAGATAAATCCAGTCTTGAAGATCTAAATTATATTCATTTGTGAGACAATGAAAATCTTTATTTTTTTAGATGTTTGAGACATTGTTGATTAGAGAGTGATCGGTTTTAACCAAGATATTTTATATTGTATGTTAATGCATAAATAATAAAGATTATCTTTTCCAGTGTGCTTGGCTGTATCAGTTTTCATTTTTATCTTGAAAAAGAGCCAAGTGCAAATATTTCCAGTTAGATTTACATTTTGGGTCTATCCTGTTAAGAATGATTTTAATAATTGTTTATTTTACGCAAATATTTAAATCTGAAAAAATGTATTTCTTTTGAATCCCAAGGTTCCGTATGATGTAATGTTATTCTAGATTTCCTGAGGAAACAGAGGAAGTTTAATAATAAATTGTTAATTTCCTTTATTTGGAATCTGTAAGATAATACGGTTAAGGCTTGCATAATATACAATATATTGATTAATCAGACTATTGTTATTAGTTGTAATCTATCCGCAAATGAAATTATCATTTTGTTCCATTTAGTAGTTAAATTGTTGAAAATTTCCAGGATATTTTTATAGTTGGTATTTCTTGTCTCTTCAAGTGTGCCTATTATGTTAACATCTAAATATTCTAAAGCTAATGTATGTTTTCCAATTATATTGATATTGCATTCTCATGAGTTTTTTTTTTAATTTAATAACAAATGTTGATACCTTGTATTGCTAAATTTTAATCTTGAACATAATAGGAATTTATTAATAGTAAGTTCAACCTCATTAAATGTTGATTTGTTATTAGGGAAGGTTAATAATATGTCTTCAGCACAAAGCATTAATTATTAAATATAATTGTTTGATGTTTATATGCCTTTTTGACATTATTATTTTAATAGATAGTAGTTCAATGGCTACAGCAAATAATATAGGGTGCTGAAACACTGGAAGCAGACCACCACGATAGATAAAAGGCTTTAATAAATGAGGACAAGCGCTTTCGCGTACATAAAGCACGCTTCTTCAGATCCATAAAAACTACACACTACAAATGTTTTATATATACTGAATTCTTCTAACTAATTGACAATAAAACAATTAAGCAATGATCAAACTCTAAGTTCATTATTCAATCAGAAAAAATCATTCAGGTCACAAAACTTTGCTTAATAGACAAAGAACACAATATGTGAGCTTTTAAGACATTTTTAAATCAAATAGGACTTTTTAGAGCATTTGAAAAACATTTTTAGAGCATTCGAAAAACATTTTTATAACATTTTTAAGTCCATGTAGGCATTTGTATCTAAAGCATTATTTTAAGAATTATTGTTTTATTACATACTGACCTTAGCTGTGACAGCTGAATTAACTACATAGCTAAATGAAATGATTAACTATAATAATAACAATGAAAAAAAAATATATATGTAATGATAATAATAATAATAATAATAATAAAAGCTTACTTGAACAGATATCTTATATAGAATCTTTCTGAATAACTAAGAACTACATATTCAACTAACATATATTATACTCTTAAAATCCTTGTGTCCAAATATCAGGGACCTATCTAATAAAAGTGTATATGATAACTCATTAGTTAATATGAAGTCTTAAGTAATAGAGTTTGAGCACATATATTTTTCTTTATATTGCATTTATTATATTTAATTTTCATCTTTATTTTTTATACATTACTTTTTTATATTTATCAGTTTTTAGTTGATTGATAAGTTATAAAGGTTACACATATATTTACCCTCAGAACTACATAATAAGTATGCTTTATTAACCTTGAGATTGATATATATATATATATACATATATTTCTATTTAATCATATAGTTACATAAACATATACCTTACATGTTTTTTAAGATGTTGAGTAGGATAGAATAGGCATACACAGAGGAAGCAGTTTAAGGATGTTAAATGAAATAAAACAAAATAAAATTTAATTATTCAGAAAGATTCTATATAAGATAAAGAGAAGTGGTCTATAAGAGAAGCACCGTTTAGGATCTTTATTTTGTTTCCGTGCTGGAATAATTATCTCCAAAAAAGGGGGATAACTTCATTATTTTGAATTTTTATGAGGGCTTTGTAAAAGAGTTTAATAAAGGGTGAGGAAAATAAATTATATATTTGTGGTATGATTCCATCTATGGCTGGAGCTTTGTTTGTTTTAAATTGTTTGATTTTGTTTACTACTTCATTACAGATTATTAGATTTGTCAAGTTCTTCTTAGTTTCATGAGTGATTGTTTCTAAAAATAGGTTAAATAATTTTATCTGTAGATTTGATCTGAATGTGCTGGTTTGCAGTTTAAAGGTAATTGTCTAAAGATATCCACTATATCTCCAAGATCATATATATATATATATATATATATATATATATATATATATATATATATATTGGTGATTTTTTTGTTGTTTCTACTTGCATTTTAACTGTTCTGGATGAATTATGAATATGTTTAGCTATCTTAGCAAGTAAGTTTATATTAAATTTTTCTATGGCTTTATTTGTTTTGTGTGCTAATATTTCAGAATATGTCTTGTTTTAGCTTCAGCTTCTTGTAGTTTATTTTGCATAGTTATCAATGCAAATTCCCATTCCTTTACTTTGTGGTTATACCAGGATAGTGATATACATATTTATGCATTGAATGAGTCCCAATCCACAATTATATTTGCTTCTTCTGCATATTATTTTAAGAAGAATTCAGCTTCAGGAAGCATCCATGATTTGTAATAATTTAACTTGGAAGATTCTTGTATATGGTTTGATGTTTTAAAACAAGGGCATTATGATTGAACAGGGCATTATATCAAATTCTACTATCTTAGATATTATATCTTGAGAGATTATTATTTTATCTATTGTGGTTCACTTTCCACAGTTATAAGAATAATGAGTAAAATTTAGAGATTTGATTCCTTTAAATGAAAATGTATCTTATAAATTTAATAGTGCTATCCTTTTTAAGGGCTTTTGCAGACAATAATAACTGCAGTTCTCTTGTTCCAGTGGTTTCTTCATTATTTAACTTACAGTTTAAGTCTCCACTTAAAATTATGTTGTGTTTAGTATGATTTAATATGATAGGGTTGCACCCATTCCAGGAAACCGATAGAGATTGACGAATGTCCAGAGTCTATTATTATGGTTTATTAATATTAGCATCATTAAACCATCACTATCTTCATATTTGTAAAGTTTTCAGTGCCTATTTAGGTTATTTTCCATAGTATCATGACACTTCTTCTTCTTCTACTTTTATGAGTAGATTGTGATAGTATTTCAAAATTAAACAGTTTCCAAATTTTATTATCTTCATGTTTAATGTGTGAATCTTTAAGAAATATAAGTTGTGCTTTATTTAAATTTAGAAATTGTAATAAATGCATTCTTTTTCTAGAGTTGTTTAATCCATTAACATGCAGTGAAAGTAGAGCTAAGTATATTTCTGCGGTGAATATAGTGGAAGTTTATTATTTTTATTGTCACTGATAATTGTAATTTTCTGATAGATTTACTGAGAGAGAAAACATAAACGTTGTAGCTTCCACATGATGATAAGATTTCAAAATTTTTATAACCAGGCAAAGTATGTTTTTATTTAAATATTTATACAGAAAGTTACTTTGTTTTTCTAAATACATGGAATTATTCAAATTCCCAGCCTAGAAATAAAGTTTTTAACTAAGCTATTCCCTTTACACAAACCAACCAACAAATCTGCAATAAGTATGGAAATTTAGATTTATTAGAGCTCTGTAGTATATTCCTAGTTAGTGAGTTATTAACTACTGAAAGTTATAACGTAAATATATTATATATATTTTGTAGAGAACTACTTATACTTTACTCAGTTTATTAGAAGTGTCTTAAAATTAAGAATAAAGGCAGTAATATACAGAATATGATAATAAGTTCTCTTCTTTTACCTTTCCTCTTTCCCATCTCTTCATTTTGTTCCTTGTTTCCATTTACTTTATCTACCCCCTACCTCTCAAAAAAGTGTTTATTTCATATCATTATGGCATATTTGATTAAAAACAAATATCCAGTTTAAAAACATTTCTTTTGACTCCCAGAGAAATATATCATGACATCTATTCATGTATTTCTTCCTTATTAAATATGATACACACATACAAATATTTCAAGCATGGACATTAAGAGCCCTTCTAGCCTGCCAATATACCAAAACACTTGTTCCCATAATAAGTATCCAGGCTGTTCTTAAAGATATGTACACTAGTATTTGCTTTAATGTAATTTGATAGTCAGTTCCATGCATCAGCTACTCTGTCAGAGAACCAGTTAGTGCATCTCTCACTCCTGTAGAATCATCTACATAGGTTGCCTGATGATTCTCTGGTACTTTTTGATAACCTCAAACATTCCCAGAGGTAGTTGTCTCTAAATGCATTATACTTGAATAAGATCTCCTCTTAGATATGTATAAGAGACACTGTACAAGTTCAAATATTTTAGTCTTTCATAATAACTTAAATTTTCACATCCATGGATGCCCTTGGTATATTTCTGTTGTACTCTTTCCAGTTTACTCATGCTTGTTTTCTTGTAGGGTTTCCATATTGTTATTCCATACTCAAGTTTGGGTCTAATGTAACTAATAAACAATGACTTCATTATTTTTGATTTCCTAGACTTTATAAATCTTTTATACAACCTATAGTTCTATAACTATTAACCAATTGATTGATATGATTAGAAAAACTCATAGCTGAATCTACACTTATACTGTGGTCCTTAAACGAGTCTACAATTTCAATCTTTGTGTGCTGTATTAAATATTCACCTTTCAATTTACGTCTCCCAAATCTCATATGCTTAGTTTTTGATGTATTTATCAGCATATTATTCTCCTGTGCCCAAATGGTCAATTTAGTCAAGTTATTTTGCAGACATGCCTTATCTGTAACACATGTAATCAGTTTACCCAATTTCAGGTTATCTGCATATAGACAGTAGAACACCTCAGATGAAAATGTTAGGTCTGAACGATACAATCTCAACAAGTAAGAGCCTAGGACAGTACCCTGTGGGACACCCTGACTGTAACCAAGGATTTCACCTGTCCAGTTGCTGTATGATACTTGCCATGTCCTATTTGTAAGCCATGCAGTTATCCATCTTATCAAGAATACATCAATACCTAGTTGTACTAATTTATTGATCAGTGTTTCGTGTATGACCCTGTCAAATGCTGAAGTTAAATCTATATAAATTACATCACAGCACAATTTTTATACATAGCTGTTATTATATTGTTATAGAACATCATGTTACAGGTGGTAATAGATCTGTTTTCAATATATGCATGCTGATATATGGTTTCATGTCCCAGCCTATCCAGTTCTGACTATAACTTATACATAACTACCTTCTCCATTATTTATCCACAGCATGAAAGTACACTTATGGGTCTGACTCTGGGTTTATCTGACTCCCCTTTCCCTTGAAGACAGGTTTAATAAGTGCATGTGTTTAATCTTGAGGAATCTCCTCATATTTATATGACCTAGTGAATAATAGATATAATGGTAACGTAAGTTCTTGCTGTAGTGTTCTGTCTCCTCCCTGCACTTTGTTTGGATCAAGTTTGCACAGCTCTTTTTCAATATAATATAATTTGATTTCAGTATCTAGTGCTACCTGGATGTCACTAGGACAATGTATTACCCCTTTTTGGGAGCCAAACTGTTTTGCGTAAGATTTTGTGAATATATCTATAATCTGTTGTGCCTGAGAATGATTTTAAAATCTGTGCACAGTTTATCAATTTGTGTGTCTTTACTCCTTCCACATCTTATGTATCTTTAAAAAGGTTTCCTATTATGCTCAATATCTTAATATAAATGTTCTTCAATTTTTTCTTGATCTTTTCTTACACTATGCTTAATCTGTTTGTCCAGCTTGATTATTTCAGTTTTCAAAGTTGTAGTTTGACCTCTCTTCCATTTCTTATATTTTTGTCTCTAATTTTAATCAGATATCTTGTTCGTATGGAAATATATCCCCCTGATGTTTTATGCCTAGATCGTGATGTTAAACATTTTTTTTTATTTTTTTCACTCAAACAATTTCTCTTTCAAAAACTTTACACATTCCATCTGCAGTTTTTCCACTGAACATCTCACTCCAGTTAGTTCTACACAGTGACTGTTTTGCTTCCATATAATCTGTAATTAACCTTCTGTCCATTGGTTTAAATTTCAGTTTGGCAGAATTATCTAGCAACAAATTAAACTTTATAACCCTATGATCACTGCACATCAATGCTGGTAAAACTTGACTTGCAGTAACAGTAATTTCTTTAGGAACACAAACAATGTCTACTATGTTTTGTCCCCTGGAAGATTTTTTTACAATCTGAAGCAATTGTTGCTCCTGAATATATGTTATGAATAATTTCCTTGCTAATGCTATTGATTCAATATGATTCCAGTCTGTTTCTGGCAAATTTATGTCCCCAGTTAATATTATTCTTCCCTCCTGTGTTTCATGCAAGAAATGTATGAATTTCTCTAGGTCATCTACACTTGACTTTGGTGGTCTATACACGCCAACAATTGTTATATGTTCCAGGGTTGTCTTTATTGTTGCACAGTCTATAGTATTGGTGTTATTGTTGAACATGTAATAAATACAAGTCTCATAATTATCTTTAATCCCTATTGTAACACCTCCACCTGATTTTTTGTTAGATTGTCTGTTACAGTAAAAACATTTATACCCTGACAGAACTGGTTTCCAGTTATCTGCTGCAAAAATGTTCTTCCCTGATCTTGACAAATGCATGACATCCTGTCTGAACAGAAAATGTAGGTTTGGATGCTCTACACATTTCTATTTTTTAAAACAGGACATTTTTTCCATGTAGGTATTTACCCAAAAAATCTTTTCATATACAGTGACCTAACTATCCTTTCTATAGGTGGTTTGTGAAGAATACATCCTAACACCAGTACAAGCTATACTATTTAAGAGGGCTGTCAGTTCCCTTCTAACAGGCAGAGAATCCTTGTGGATGACATCATTTGTACCAACATGAATAAAAATTGATCTGTTCTTCCTTACATTAAGGCATTCCAAGGCTTGTCTTACATCTTCTATTTTTGCTCCTGGCAAGCATAACACTATTTGATGTTCATTATCATCTCTGCAAATATAAGTATCAGTTCCTCTAATAACTGAATTTCCAATTACAAGAATATCTGTTCTGACCAGCTCTGGAGAATCTTCAGCTTCTAATACAGTAATATCTGCTCTGTCAGTTGTTACAAAGGATAGATCTTGATCTCCATTAGTCGTATAAATCCCACTGTTGTCATTGTGTATTGAATTCTCATCCAGCTGGCACTGTAAATTCACAGCTTGAGCCATGTAGTCAACATCTGTCTTTCTGTTCTTTTTTCTAACAGTAATGTTATTCAATCATTCCATGTTAAGTTTTGATTTCTTCCTTTTCACCTGCCTCTTGTCTCTTTTTTCTACCTTCTCTGTTGGAAAAATGATGTCTTCTTCTGTAGACTGAAGGTTTTCTGACAGAAAAATATCATCATTCCATGTAACCTGTGTGTTACATAACAAAGCAGTGTTCTTTTTACTATGTATTCTCTTTCCCTTACAGTCATTAATCAGTTTATTACACTGTACAAGATATCTGTGCATTAGCAAATCATTAATTTCATACTCATTTAAGGAATCCATATTCAGCTTCAAATGAATAAAATATTGGAAATGTAAAGAATAATCAAAACAGTCACAACAGAATTCAAAGAGAATTTAAATCAACTTTTATGACAAAAGATCACACCAGCAATATACAACTAAATAATAAATTAAGTACAGTAAAGTTGTTCTGACGATACAACTTCTGCAAGCCAGACAAAAGTTGTAATTCCTTTACGTCACATTATCACTCGCAGTCACACTTCTTTTTAACAGTAAAGATTAATAAATCACAAACCAAGGAAGGATTGTTTACATATGCTCAGGATTATCCTCTCTGCAGTCTGTGTAAATTTATAGCTGTCTAAGCCCCTTGGGGTGGTTAGAGCTTGCCTGTCTAAAACCTCTCCCTTTCTACAACCAACAGTGAAATTAAGGGTAAAACAACAAAGTATTAATCAAAGTAAGTCTTGTTAACAAGCTATCCCTTCCTACCTACAAACAGTTGCAAACAGTGACAACAAATACAACATAAATTCAAATAAAACTTCTCTTACCAGTCAACTCCACAGTAAATCACAAACCAAGGTAGGATTGTTTAGATATGCTCAGGGTTCATACATGATAACATAAAATATGTAAAGTATACAACAACTTTCCTAATTTCAGTACATTTATATACAGAGATGTTGAATTCTGGTTTTATAAACATCTCAGTAAATTACTGAAGACTGAATAATTAGGACAAGAAATAAGACGTGTTCAAAGTGGAAAGGAAGAGGGTTGAAGGATAGAAATTAGTTAAGAACCACATAAAAATATGCATCTCTGTCAATATCAAAAAAGAAAAAATCTCCTCCCCTGTAAGCTCTTAGCCAGAAAAAAGAACATAAACTGGTACTACAATGTACTTATATTGTCTAAAACCTGAACACAGAATTAAACAGGAGCATAAGACTATGCCATATCATTATTATTAAATAAGTCTCTTGTGCCACTTTAATAAGTAGGGAAATGATTCTACGCACCACCCTCTCATAGACTGAGTTGCCAAGATATACACACATTCACAAGCAGAGAAACATCCAGTAGAATTTCTCATCAGGAAGCAGCCCACAAAATGAGAAAATGAACAGGGTATCCCAGCTGCAGAAGTACAGCATACCTCTACAAACAACTTGTCACCTTCTCCTCTGTAGACCCTTCCCACCAGCAAAACAAAGAAGAAGCATTTGACTATGCCATATCACCACTTGTAAACCATCTCTTGTGCTGTATCAGAAAGCATATAAACAATCACATGCACAGTCTCCTCATAACCTGAGACACCAATATAAACACCCATCACAGAAAATGTAATGTCTGGCAAAACTTCCCACTTGGAAGCAACTAGTAATGCAAAAACATGGATAGGTGATCTCATCTGCAAAAGCACATCACAGCCCCAATCTGTCACCACCTCTTCCTTCCCTTTCTTTCCTCTCTTCCCTCGTTGAAATTATAACTCCCCCCCACCCTAAACACATCACCCAACTCCCCCCACCCTAAACACATCACCCAAGCTGTCCACCATCTTCATGACCAAACACAAGGCATTCATCAATGCACCACCATCCGCATGAAGCTCTGAGCTCATCTCTACCCTGCAAAAAATATACAATATCAAAATGAGTGCCACAGAAGCAACAAGATAAGGTAGGGGCAGAGACAAAGCCAAAAACAGGAAGCAAACAGCATCTCTCACAGTTTCATGCTTTTCAGAAGTTCAAGTCAAACACCTAGCATCTATGCCATCAGTCTCAGAACTAACAGTGGCATGCAAGAAAATCATGCCCCCAAACCAGTATAACACAAGGTCCATCAGCCCCCACTATACAACTGCTATTCCATTATGCACATAAGAGAGAGGGAAAAGGACAGTTACACGTAATTGCCCCTGAATTCATGTCTTTAAATCTATGTTCAAAAATCTCAGGAGCAGTTATTAATACACACAACAAATGAAAGCATTCAGGGCACATAGAAACAGAGTGCACCCGCCAACTCCACAGTTTTCATTCCCCTCCAAGCCAGTTTCTTACTCCCCTTTCTCATTCATAACAAAACATCATAGCCAACAGAGAACATAAAACACTAGCGGAATCAGAGGCATTCTCACTGCAAATCTTTTAATGTGTCCTCCATTTAGAAATAGTATTGGATGGAAATCTTTAATAACAAAAAAGTATAAGGGAGGAAATTGAGTTAAAGACAAGAGTTACTATTATATATGTTCAAAAACCTCTGGAGTAGTTGGCAAGACAAACAACAAATGAGATTACCCAGGGTATGTAGGAATGTAACTGTCATCTACACAGAGTCCACCCTACTCTGAACTAGACTCTCATTTCCTCCTTTTTTCTAAAACACAACATCGCAGTTGACAAGAGAGCGTCTAATGTAAATATTACCTAAGACATTCTCACTGTGAAGTTCTTAATGCATCCTCCATTTTGAGAATACTATTTGAGGAAAACATTAAAAGCAAATAATATATGAGAGGGAAATGCACTCATAATTGAGAGTTATGTAGGAAAAGGGAAGTGTCATCTATTAGTATTTAACATCACTGTTAAAGGGGAAACAGCATAATTTTGCCACCATCAACGGTATTGACATATTATTCATTTAAATAAAAAAGGAAGTTTAATATATTTTAGTGTCGAGTCTTTTTGCCTATATTTAGTATACTATATCTTAGTAAATAACATTGACAGTGTGACTATTATATTTATTTTAATAGTTATATTTATAGAGCTTTAAAATATGCATTTTATGTCTAGACTGTAATAACTGAAGTACACCATCCTTTTTGAAAAGGAAAGTTCCTATTATCATGCTTCCCTTCTTTATTACCTAAATATTTTCACTCTTTCTGTTACGTAGTAAAGAGAGAAGTTTCCAAGTGATATTAAAATAATGAAGGAAGAGAAAAGACATTATAAGTTGTTCATTTTGACTTGTCTTCAAAGCTTTAGAGCTGGGACTTGCATTTGATTCAGTTTTTTATTTCTTCTTTTCTAAATGACTCCATGAGTTTTTGTCAGATATTCTCTTCAAGGTAAATGATGTCCAATTGATTTCTTCTGTAGTAGGTATTCATAATTCTTTTTTCAAAACTGGTTGCTTCTTCCATAGTGTTGAATATTCTATTTCCAGTTGATAATTGCATGTTAATTCTTGCTAGGAAGATCATTTGTGATTTAATTCCATTTTGCTTTAGCAGTTTTACCAAAGGCCAGCATTTTTCCTTAATTCCATAGTTGTGGCAGAATAGTCATTATCAATTCTTTTGATATGATGTCCACATTTTAAAGGAGATTTTTCCCAGGCAATTTTGATTACAAGCTGTTTATCTGTAAACTACAGAAACTGTACAATAGATCTTAGAGGTGATTCTTTAGATGGAACAGGTTTGCAAATAGACCTATGAGTTCTTTTTACATTATATGACAGACCTTCTTGGAGATTAAGTAAATCTGGTAACCACATAATTAAAAAGGGTCTATATGATGCTATCGATCCACTATGGTGCGATCTCAGAGGTGGTATATTTAAGTAGGGGGGGGGGTGAAGCCCCCCCACTTAAATTTGTGTTTAAGTTTTTTTTTTTTTTTTACGTAGCAGTAAATGTTTTCCCTGGGAAAAAATTTGCTGTTCTGTTTGTTGGATATTTTGTTGTTTTGATATTATCGGTATGATGAAATAGTGTTCGCTATTTACATTGTACGATAATATGATATAGATGCAATTAAAAATGCTGAAATGATTTCTCCTTCTATTTTCTCTGGAAGACCGAATATTTTAATGTTGCATCTCCTTTCCCTATTTTCTTGGTCATCTAGTTTATTTAGTAGCCATGTATTTGGCTTCAGTAGGTGTTCAGTCTGCATTTAGTCTTCTTTTAATCTCCCATCCATGTCGCTTAAGGCAGTTTCTATATCAGTAATTTTTTATCTGCTCTTTTTATATCATCTCCTTGAGAAAGTCTATTTATTTTCAGCTGTTTTCTCTTAAATGTTCTAGATTATCTTGAAGAACATCTGTTTTTAACATCAGTTCTTGAACAGAAGAAGAAACCATTTGTATATTCTTTTTAAGTGGAGTCCAGATGAACATATGTTTTGAAGAACTCATCTGTTCTCCAGTCCAGTAAGTGTCTGACTTATTTTGAAAGGAAAATTTTCTGATAATTCCCTAAAATTCTGTAATAATGTAGTCTGATTACTCAAGAGTCATTCTGTGTAGAAATTTTCTTATTATACTTGCATTTTGGAGTTCTGCTGTGGCGACCCCTAACCGGGAAAAGCCGAAAGACAACAACAACTTGCATTTTCCTGTATAATTTAGATGTTACTGCAGAGCTCCAAAAGAGTGTTGCTTTCACTCAGCCCTGCAAATTCCATGCCTGTCGACTCTGTGGGTTTCAACACAGCAACTATATAGTAATTAGCAACATTTTGGGTAATCTGAATAAGATTTCAGCTCTGAAACTGTAGCTGTCTTAGACCATTTCCAGGATCTGCACTATTCATTCAAGGATATGTATTTATGCAAGGACTTACTTTTAATTCTCACTTGCAACCCTTATGCTTGCTCTTGTATCCTACAGTTCTGTTCAGGGTTTGTTTCCCAGCACTTGTGCTGAGCTCAGCCCAGGGGACACTGCACTATTGTTGCATGAAATGTGAATTCAGACTGCAGCATGAAAGATGTAATTTCTTTACATTCTGTGTATTGTAGCACCATCCTAATGTATTTATGTGAGGTCCAGACAGGTGTACTTTTCTATACCGGTCAGCCTCATTAGTATTACCATTGTATGGTTTTGGGTCATGTCAATGCCAAGTGCTGTTTCTGTTTGTAGGACCTGTAGAGGACTAGAGCCTGGGATCTGTACTACCACAACAGGTACATGACAGTCCATTCTGACCAGGTGTAAATAGCTCCCTGTGGGATCTGCACTTTCTACCAAAGATCTTATATGCCATGGGGCAACTGATACTGGATGTGACATAGTATGTACCTTTCCAGGTATCTTTTTAAAAATAAGATGATTCTAAAAGTCTGCAGAGCAAGAGCATAGTGGACACTATAAGATAGCTTTCTGCCTTTTTCATAATGTTCCATTATGCAGGGCATAGTTATGGACTTGGACACATCTCTGGTTCCTGGAGATGGGTCTGGGTAGAGTTGTGCTTATGTTGCTAAGGCAGTTATGAAGACAAAATTTATCAAGGTTATCATTTACTATGCATAATTTCTTGGCATGTGGGTTCCGTGAATTTGAATAGTGTGAAAACTTTGAAGAGAATGTTATCCTTCTTGAAAGATGGCATTTTAGGACTGGAGCATCACAGAGTGTAATGTGTTAAAGATATACCCTGGTTAAATATGATTTGGGGGAAGGGGTCAGTCAATATAAGGAGATGGAACTGAAATATGCTCTAGTGCTGTCCTTTTGTTTTCTAAGCCTTAAACTCTATCATTAGTGAATGTACAACATGGGAGGGCATCATCGGTCGGGATGAGAAATGCAGTGGGCATCAAAGAGATCATTAATATTTATCAATGCAGGGTACAGAGGCATATGATATGTTTGGCTGAACCTATTTGGCTAATACTTCACACAGTTTTATTATGGCTACTTTTTATTGCAATGGGGCAGACCTGGGTAATAGCAATAGGCATCAGTCTGATGGTTGTTTTTCTACTCAGAGCTTATCAGAGATGACTTCAGCAGTTCATTCTGCATTTTAGGTCTTTCTCAGGAAAATGCAATTGTTCAATACCAGATGATGTTTTTTTTGTTCCTTTTGCATTTACAGTGGTAGACAAAAGACTTCATTGATCTCTTCTGCCTCACCATTTCTATCATTTTAGCTACACTGGGGACATCTGTTACGTTAGATGCTTGGGGTACTTGCAAGTTAAGCAATGCATGTTAGACTTGATAAGATTCTACTACTGTTATATGCAGAGGCTAATGGATGTATTGATCTATATGATAATATATGCTCTTTGTGGTTAATGTCCTTACATTTTACACAAGCACCATGGGATATTTTACAGCCACGTGAACTGCAACCAATTCAGCACATAGAGTCTTGATTTATTGTCCCAAAATGGTGACGCCTCAGGAACACTCTCGTTATGATGTACTATCAGTATCACACAAGAGTCAAGAAAAAAAAATACCAGTTTGAATATTTAGCTCCAAAACAAGATTACCTGACAGGCTAAAAACTTCTGAACTAGTGTTAAATGGATCAGTATAGTATCAAGACAATTGTGGACCCAGCTCCAATATGGATTTATAGCAACAAGGTCACATCAGACAAATCTAATACACAAATGATATGGTTTATACACTTTCAGAAATTTAAGCCATCCCCCAGGCAGACCCACTGTATACTAGATTAAGTCATACACTGAAGGTGTGGATAATCTGATGCACTGGAATTTATAGATTTTGACACAGCTGTCATCCAATTTGTGGAGTATGTTTTACATATATATGGAGAAAATTAGAAGGCTTTAAGTATAAAGCTGCTTACTGCTTTAATATTATAGATGTAGTGAGCTTAAATGTATCTATTATTTATCAAACTGGTTAACTAGCATAGTCTAGACTCAGGCGATCAGATATTAAAGTGAGACAGGGATAATTTCTGTGTGAAGCTTGGTCAGCCTATGTTTATACGTTGTAGCTTAGCAAATGGGCACAAATAGCACAAACATTTATTCTCATGACAGTCATTTTTGTCAATCTCTGAGGATAGCATATTGCCTTAAATGCACATGAGTCAGCAATGTTGTATATAGGGGCAACTTTGAAATCAAATATAAAATTTACACAAATGCACAGAAATATGGTTGATTAAACCTTATAAAACGTATTACAAATAAAACAATAATGAAATGGTAAGTGCTTTCACACTTAAAATAGTGCTTCATCAGACCATGATACAAAGGCCAAATACTTATATAGTGATGCCATCATTCTGATTCCAACTAACTTCATTCAAATGCACCAGTCACATACCTCATTCAATTTAATGGTAAAATTACTTAAAATTATTTAAAGGGTCCTCTCCTTTTTAGGACCAGTTTCAGAGAGACCCTGCCATAATCCTGGATACTTATCAGCCTGCAGTGTGTTAATCCAATGTAACTCGCATTCTTTTGTATAGTTTCTAAAATTAACCCCCTCCCGGGCACCATCCATATCCTCTCTATCACTCTAAATATGAAGGAATGATCTTTACCCTTTTCAAAAACATGTTTAGCCAGGGAATTCCTATTGTCCTTTCTCCTTATACAGCAGAGATGCTCCCTAATCCATTCAGCTATGGACCGATTGGTCTCATCAATGTAAAAACGTACACAACCCACATTACCTGCAGTGCACTCAGCTGAAACTTTAAATGGGAATTTAGTGCCTGTTAAAATATGTACAAAGTGATCTGAAACATTAATAAATGTACAATAATTGCATTTGCCACATGGGTGCATCATATCATCTGCATCACTGCTCATTCTTTCTTTCTTGCTACTCTTATAACATAACTGTTGTTTTAGGGATTTTTTATTCTCAAAATAAAAAATAGTCTAACTCCTACAAGATTTTGAAGGCGATCATCCATTCATAGGATTGACCAGTTCATTCTAATGATGTTACATATTATCCCAACATCACTGGTATAGTATACTGACATAGGGACAGAAAAACTGGTTCTAGACTGCACCAACATACTGTATCATTATCCATTCTTCCTACACGCATCCCAGAGAAATAAGGACAAGCTTTGTTACTCCTAAAAGTCAGTCTTATTACACATACTAATCACTTCTCTATTACTATATCCTCTTTCTATAAAGTCATGCCTAAGAGTGTATAGATCTCGTTGAAATCCTGGATCAGTGCTATTGAGTCTGGATACACGCATATCCTTTCCTCTCAGAATATTCTTATAAATAAAGCCAGGATGCATGCTATCCCTTTGTAATACAGCATTTCTCCTGCATGGTTTTCTAAATAAACTTGTTCCCATTCCAGCGTCAATGATCCTAAAGACCTGAACATCCAAGAAATCAATAGATTATCTGGAGAAATGATAGGTAAATCTTAAATAGTAGAATGTAGGTAGTCTACAAATCTAAACAAATTATCTGGAGTCCCTTCCCAAATCAAGAAGCAGTCATCAACAAACCTCCTGTAGAACTTTAAATGTGGAGTAAAGTCATTGGTGGCAAGCACATAGTCAGACTCCCATTGAGCAAGGACCATATTGGTGTAGCTATTGGCACATGATGTGTCCATAGCTGCACATGCTTTTTGTAAAAATAGGGAATCGTCAAACAAGAAGACATTATTTTCTAACACTAACTCCAAGAAAAGACATGCTAGGTCTATCTTAGTATTATCATGAGAGCTATACTATCTTAAGAATGTCCTAATCAATTCTATGCCCTCAAAATTGGATATAACAGTGAACAAAGATACCACATTGAGGGTCACCAAAAGACAGCCCTCAGATATAACATTTCTACTAGTAAAATCATAGAGATCATTCAGGAAATGTCTCATGCCTCTAAAACTGTCTTAACCTGATCCAGAACTGGTTTAATCATCTTCTCTATAAATAAAGAGAACGGCTCTGTTATCCACCCTTGTCCTGAAACTATGGGTCTAAAGGGTGGAGAAATCATATTTTATTGCCCTTTGGTAGCCCCTGAAACAAATGTGTTACAGGATAATCAACGGTAAGGTAGTGTGCTAGTTCAATGGTTATAACACCATCGAGAAGAAAATCCTCTATAAAAAATTTAATTTTATTATGTATAGAGGCAATATAACTCTCATTAACACTATAATAGGTACTTTCATCAGGTAGCATCTCGCCAATCGTGTTGCTCTAATAGCCATGGTCCATCACTACCACGGCTCCACCCTTATCAGCAGACTTAATAATTAAATCGCTGTCATTCCTCAGTTCCATAAGAGCCTGCTTCTCCTGGGAATTCAGATTATAAAAATCACTTTTTATTTCCCCATTATTGAACATATGAAACAAATCAACTTAACATTTCGTACAAAAGGATTCAACTGCAGCTGATAATACAGGTTGAAACACACTCATTTTTTAAAAAATGCCACTATCACATTCATTAACATTATTGTTCTTGTACATTAATTTTAGGATGATATTCCTTGCAAAGAGTCTAATGTCCATAGTGGTATCACTAAACACTGACCGTTAAGCTGGAATGAAAGATAAGCCATGCTGTAGTAACGATATCTGTGCAGGAGTAAATTGCTTGCTGGATAAATTTAGAACTAGGCATTCTTTAATGTTTAAGTCCTTTTTGATGTTTGTGGCTGGGAGTCTTCTTTCGTTGATCTCATTCTCTTTCTTATCTTGCTCAGAGACCTTTTCTTGTCCACATTGGATTTACATTTGATGAGCAATGGAAAAGGAATCCCCGCTGACTGAGCAGGCACAACCTCTAGCAGTTGAGATATGTCCTGTGTGGATATTTGTGATTTAAAAATGTATTCCTTATGGATGTTCTTAGACTAGAATTACCCCTGCCATCCTTCATCCCTGGTGATCTGCAGTGGTTGATAGAAAAGATTTGCCCGTCTTTTGGAGTTCCTGGAGAGAAGTACCCTATTTGCATAATTTCTCTTTAAAGGGCTGAGATGTAGCCCAATCTTTAAAGGCTGAGATGTAGCCCAGCTGTTACAGACTGCACATCACACAGGAAAGGTTCTGCTCGCAGTAGATATGCAAACAAATAAAACTGATTGTTAATTTTGATTATCAGCATGACAGAGACTTTAAGGTTAACCTGTATGCCCCATTACCTACATGTTCTAATGAGAAGTGCAAATACCTTCCTTTTTGGAAAAAAACATTACAGTAGTCTGGTGTAATTTTCAATGCATGCTCTTTTATTTTGTTTTCAGGACTGTATCCAATTTCTCAGTGTCTGAGGTATACTTTCCCAGTAACTGCATTCCATCAGTTTTAAATTTAAATGCTTGAGATAGGTTGTAGTTCTCACCTGTGTGACACTCTATGTGTTCTATCCACTAGTGGAGGCTCTTTACCTGGCAATGGCATTGCAAGCCCCTATTTAATGAAAGCCAGAGGGCCCTTACCTTCCTGCAGGTCCTGTTATCCAAATCATCCAAAGTGTTGTCCAGTTTAAAAGCCATGCCTATAAGTCCTGAATTTCCAGAGAATGTACTGCAGCCAAGTCATATCTACTTACAAGCTTCTGGTGCTATTCAGGAAAATTTCCCTTCCAAGGAATTCAGTTTGTTTTCACAGTTTGAAAAATAATCCTAATGTGCTGTGCATGTCCAAATTTTGAATGTATCATAACAGTGGGCATTCCCAATGATGAACCGATTATTTTCTTATCTTCCTGCAAGTCAGAAAATGTGGTTGTCATCTTGGAATCTGTTTGCACTGCAAGAAAATACATTTTTATCTTAACAGCCAAGTGACTCCTCTTAACCACTATCAGATAGTCAACACAACATTCTGCTGTTATAGTCCATAACTTGTATCCTTCATTTGGGATTATTACAGCAAAAATATTTATAGAGAACCCATGGAAGCAAAATCATGCTAACAGAATGTCTTAACGTGTAGCTTCCTGTGTCCCTCCAAATTATAAATCAGGTTTTGAAAACATATTTCTACCACACAGCATTGTTATTAGTTTTTTTTCAGTGTTGGCATGATATATTTCTGTAGCATCTTGGTTGCAGCTAACCTCTAATCACTACACATACTTTAATATCTCTTTACAACTGGAAAATTGTTGCAGTTCTTGCTGTAGATCTGTCACTTTCAAACTTTCTTACTTTTGATAAACATTCTCTTTCATCATGAATGGGTTGAACTGCCTTTCACAGAATTTAGTAGAAACATTAAACATCACCAAAATGGCAGCTTTCCCACCATTCAGTGTGACTAATTTATCTTCAAGCACTTCAGGATGTACTTCTTGTACTTCCCCTTCTTCAGTAGATTTTAACCCTTTTTTCACACTTTGACACTCAAAGTTATGTACTGTTGTTTAGCATAATTGTCCATATTGAGCTACACCTGTACAAAGCAGGACCACTTCCTGTTACATAACTACTGCTGAAAGGTCTTTTTGATTTTCTTTGTGCAATGTAGTCAGAATCTCACTCAATACTGACTAACTCTCCTCAGTATAGGTTTTAAGTATAACTGCTATGGCTTGCAACAATTTCTTGTGAACAATGACCAAAATGTTGTCAAATAAAATTGAAAGTGCTGCCCTTTTTCAATTTCCATTTCAGTGCTTGTTATTATTTAATGCAATCATAGAGACAAACAGCACTTTTCTTCATCATTTAACACTGAACACGTGACAGTTGTCTGTCCTCTTTGGAAACATATTTTGTATTCTCTTAGTGTAAACACCATTACTGTAAATTAAATGGCGTTTTTACTACAGCATACTTGTTTTATAAGTTATACAAAAATTATATCATTTAATGTTTTTAAAGTTAAACCATAGCTCATATACTTTTCATATAATTCTTTGCTCGTCACTTGGGACTACATTTTCCTACAGCATGCTTGTCCTGCATGCCACAATTTCCCACAATTAGAGTATTTAACTTCTTTAAATGTCTAGTCATGTGGGTGATGAATTTTTATTGCAATCTTTTACCTTTCTGTTATTTATCAGAATTTCATGTGTATGTACTGTTCGAAAAAGCACCTCATGTTTCCTCAACAGATACATAGCTCTGTCTGCAGCTTCCATAGTCAATGCTATTTTCAGTGGTCCTTGAGCCATTACATTTGATTATGATGGTATATTTTTTCTATGAATGCTGATAATGATACTGTCTCTAGTGTTTCATACCAAATTCACAGTGCAGTGCATTTTGAATCAGTCCAAGTTTAGGTTCAAAACGCAGCTTTGACATTTCATTGCTTTGCTTGTACCTTTTAATTGTTGATTTAATTAGCTGTACCAGTTCCAAAGAAGCCAATGCACAGAAGCAGGCCATCTTGTACCTGCATGAAAAAATGTATTACTCTGTTTTCTCTTTTCCTTTAGTAGTCAGTATATTGAGAAAGAGCACAAGAGGTGGCCAGCCATATTTTCAGTCTTTTCTTATCTGAGTACTATGTTCATGTGTAGATAATTTTCCTTCTATAGTCTGCCTTACTTTAATACATGCTCACTACTGCCTGCATACTAAATTACAAAACTCATTAGCAACAGAAACATAACTAACTCTTAAATATTCTTCCATATTTTCAAAACATATTACATAACACTTTATCACATTATGACATGGAAGAGATCACTTTCATTTTTCTCATTCTGCCTAAAGTGCTGCCTGGAAGTAGCATTTGTTTTTATCATACTATGCCACCCTTCTCACCCAACAAAGTGAGGTTCTTTACTTTATGTTTTTAGTTTTGATTTTCAAGTTAAAATTCAAAGAAACTGTATTTTATGAACCTAACATGGAAACCTTTTTCTTCTGTATCGTTCACCATACTATGAGTATAATGCATTCCCTATCACATACAGACATTAGTATTGATTGTTCTAAAGCTAGTGTAGGTATCTTCTTTTGCATACTGTGTGGGGGGGTTTGTCCTTTGTCCTCATGTAAAACATTTTTTTTTTAACTTTGATTCTGGAGTTGCTTGTGGTTGGCGAATTGGAAGTGTGATAATTTAATTTTAGTTTTTTGTCCATAAACTCCTCTAAGATAAACATGATTTAAAATCATCATGTTTTTCCAAAATCACTGTCATTATATGAATTTTATTTTTGTAATGCAACCTCTTAGGTTTGACAAGTTCTTCTACTGAATCCAGTGTATCTAACCTTTTAGATGTCCCCTTTCAGCACATAATGCAAGAATTTAGATTTTTTTGTAGAGATATATATCTGTTGCATCAATGCTATTGAAATGAGCTTTGCCTAATAAGCTATTCAGAGCCTAAAAGTTGAGTGGAAAGTTTCATAATTTGCACTTTTCTTTCTTTTTTCCTATACAGCCAGAAATTGTTGACTTATCAAATGAAACCACTTTTGTGAGCTGCACCTGCAAAGTCAACATTCAGCACTGGGAAATGGATGTTTTAAAAAGAGATTAATATATGTGGCCAAGATGAGCTCTAGTTAACAGTAGGTTTCTTTAGCTCTGACAATTTAAAGATTTCTGACAGGAATTTGTATTTTTAAGCAATCCCAATCAGGTTATCTATACAGAATCTGATACTTCTAAGTGCCACTTAGGATTGTATCAAAAATTTTATACATTTACTGGAATTTTCCTGTCAAACAGCTATGTTCATAGGTTCATAGGTTCATAGGTTCATACTAGGCTATCTGCCCTGAGGCAATTATAAGCCTAGCCCGATTCTGTGTGGCTTACGCCACCCCTTGATTTGAGTATACTGTGCCCTTTAAGGTTTAGTTTACTGTGCCTCTGTCTAATAGTGACACGGGAGTAATCCCTGGGACAAACCTACGATCCCCCATCCACCTATCGAGATTCTTCTTGAAGAGATTTCAGTGAGGTGCTCTGCCTCACATGAACTGGAATTCTATTCCAGAGTGAAGGGAGCCTCTGGGTTATGAACCTGTCCCTCCAGCAAGTTCTATTTATTTCTGTGCTGAGGTTCAAGTCCCTCGAAATGTGGCTCTAAGGGATTTAGATTTACTGAGGTGGAGCATGTCCATTAATTCTGGATTTGACATAGCTTTGTATGTCAGGCATAGATCGCCTCGAAGTAGGCAGTATGCAACTGAGTAGAGCTGGAGTTTTTTTAACCGAGCAGCATATGGCATCTGTTTGAGACCCTTGATCCTCTTGGTGAGATACTTTTGGGGTCTTTCTAATTGCTCCAGGTGTCGGGTAAGGTACATCCCAAAAGGGGCATTGTATTCTATGATGGGCCTGATGAGGGATGAATAAAGGCACGATTACCTCTCTTGATCTAGATGTGAAACCCTTCGTGATGAGGTGGGCTATGTAGAAGGTCTTTCTAACCACTTTGGCAATGTGGTTTTCAAAGGAGAGATTGCTATCAACTTGGGTCCCCAGGTCCCTAATAACTTTCTCTGTACTTAATGGGTTTCCGCCTATGTGATAATTTGTGGGCACATTGTTTTTGCCAAAGGGTATGACTATACATTTTTTGGCATTTAGCTTTAGACCATGGCGCTGGCACCAGTTATCTGTCTCTGTGAGACCTTTTTGAAGGATGTTTGTGTCAGCTGGAGAGTTGATTATGGCGCCCAGTTTGCAGTCGTCTGCGAACTTGGTGAGCCATAGTCCTCCCACGTTTGCCTGTACCTCGGAAAAGTATATACCGAACAAGAGTGGTCCCAGGACAGAACCCTGTGGGACACCACTTGTGACTGGTTTCGAGTCTGATATGGCCCCAGCAACTCTCACTCTGTGGGTTCTGTCTTTGAGTCAGTTTGTAACCCATCTTGTGACATAGGGGTTTATATTTAAGCTGGATAGCTTATCTATGATGCCCGAGTGGGGTATTGTGTCAAATGCCTTTGCAAGGTCCAGATAGGCTGTGTGGACTACCTTCCCTTCATCTATGGCTTTGGTGACTGTTTCGAAGAAGTCGACCAGGTTCAAAAGGCAGGATCTGCCCTTGACAAAGCCAAACTGGGTAGGATCTAGTGTCTGTAGGTCCCCAATGTCTTTGTTTATGAGCTCCATCTTTTATTTATCCATCTCTGTGATAAATTCTTCTCATAATTTTGACTAAAAGATGAGTTTTTCCAAGGCTAACTCTCAAGATTCCTTATTTAAAAAAGAGTTTCAGTCTCTCCTAGCAAATATGCAGGAGCTGTCACTGAAATTAGGTAGAATGGACACTAAATTGGATAATATTAAAGAGAAGTGTTCAAAACAAGTGGAACAGATTCATGAGGACTTACAACAGCATAAAACCCAAAGTTTGGGTATTGAACAATTACATTAAGGAGAAATGAATGCTGATTTTTTACTGAAGCAGAATACATTATTACTGAATAAACCAGATGACTTGGAAAACAGGTCTCATAGGAATAGTATATGGATCTGATAACATCCCAGGCTGCATCCTACATGAACTCAGGCAGGAGCTTGCAGCTCTATTAGGCACCCTGTTCAATCAAAGCCTGAGAACAGGCTTCATCCCAGCTGAGTGGAGGACAGCCATTGTCATCCCTTTGCACAAAGATGGAGCATCCCCTGATCCAGGAAATTATAGACCCATCAGCCTAACTAGCAGGATATGCAAGGCCATTGAGCAGATTATCATGGACCTCATTAAAAAGGACATTGGCAACCTTCAAACACTCAATCCCACACAGTTTGGTTTTGTCAAGGGGAGCTCATGCCTGTTAAATTTGGTTGACTACTTTGAGACAGCCACCAAAGCCATGGATGAGGGGAAGACAGTGCACACCGCCTACCTTGACCTGGCCAAAGCCTTCTATACTATTCCCCACTCAGGTATAATAGATAACCTCTCTCAACTAGGCATCAATCCATATATTAACAGATGGGTAGCAAACTAGCACACTGATAGAACCCATCTAGTCAAAATAGGGGAAGCCACCTCAAGCAGTAGACCTCTAACGAGTGGTGTACCCCAGGGATAGGTCTTGGGACCTCTGTCGTTTGAAATAAACTTTTCTGAGGTGCAAGTCAAAACCATTGGGCTGTGGCTGACCATAAGGGTCTCACCCAAACCAATCGTTGGTGCCAGAAACATGGCCTCCAACTGAATGCCAAAAAATGCATCATCATCCCCTTTGTAGAGAGTGATGTCCCCATAAATTATCACATTAATAACAAGGTCCTAAGCATGCAATCAGTCATGAGGAACTTGGGCACCCAGGTTGATAACAAACTGAGTTTTGACCACCATATTGTCTCCGTTGTATGGAAAGCTTTCTACATAGCCCACCTCATTAGTAACGGTATCTCATCCAGAGAGAAGGCGGTCATAACATCCCTGTATTCTTCCCTTATAAGACCTTTTATTGAGCACAATGCCCCTTTTGGCAAGTACCTCACAAAGCACATGCAGCAGCTGGAGAGACCACAGAGGTTCCTCACCAGGAGAATCTAGGGCCTCAAAAATCTACCCTACACAGATAGGCTAAAAGCCCTGTCCCTCTACTCAGTTTCATACAGACTCCTCAGAGGTGATCTCTGTCTGGCATAGAAAGCAATATCAGACCCTGCCATGATGGGACGGCTGCATATCCGCAAGTCAAGGTCCACTCAAGTAACCTGCACGCATTAACTTAACCTGGTCTGTGACATTAATAGGACTTGTTGGTGGGACACATTTGTGTCCCAGAGACTCCCCCCTCTATGGAATAGACTCCGTCTCCACATCAAGCAGAGTACCTTATTAATCCTTTTTAAGCACAACCTGGATAACTGGACAGGGAACAGAAAATACACCCCTGGGATTTCACCTGTGTCCCTGCTGGACAGGGACAGTGGGTGCCTACTTGTCAGAACATGGGTTAAATTCCTGGCTAGGCTTGTAAAGGCCTCAGGGCCAATAGCCTACTAAGTTCCTATGATCCTATGATCCTATGATCTTCAGACTTCCAGACAACATAGGAGGTAATAATATGGTGAATTTCCTGACCTCTTGATACCTAATGTGTTAGACATTCCAGATGCTTTATCATATGGAATTGAAAGGGCACATAGATACCTAGCTTGATCTCCTTTTAAGAATAACTCTTTGTCTAAATCAACAATAGTAAGATTCTTTTCATGCCAAGATAAATAACTAGTTCTTAAAACTGCTTGGTCTAAGTCACCAATTAAAATAAATGACAATATCCATTTTAACAATGATAACTCAGCTGCTGTTATTTCTAAAAGATAACACTTGATTAAAGAACTTAAAAAGAAACAAATAAAGGTCCATTTGTTATTTGCTGCCAGAGTGAAATTATTTCATCCTGATGGATTTAAAATATTTGAAGACCTGGACTCAGCTGTGACTTACATAAGATCCAGTAATGTTTTGGACAAAATAGAAGATATGGCTTGATTGGGCTTGTCTTTAAACAGAACTGCAGAAACTAACAACTGGAAATTAAATGACAAGAAGAAGAACTTGAAAGTTAAATGACTCATCGGTTAACTTTCTATTTTTTAGTAGCAAAATGTGTCATTCTCTTTCTTACTGGCAACATTATTTGCTACATATCTGGTATTCACATAATTCAAAAAATGATATAGGAACTGTGGAAATCCTTTTCTTAAAGGTAACGAGTATGTTTTCAATTATTTCTCTTTGTTGGTAAAGTTGTTTTTAATGCCTTTATTGTCCTTAGATAGATATATATAAGTAGGGATTTCACTCTGGTTCATTTCAATACTTTCTATAGCCTATTTTGTTTTAAATGCTTCACTAACCTTATTCAAGTATTTTTCCATAAGACAACTTAACTACATTTATAACATATAATTTCAATTTTGTAATTTTCACATCGATACTGTTTTTTAATTACTTCTGATATACATTCTATGTCTATTATTTTATTGCATCTATTTGGTTAGATATGCACCTAGTATATGTGGCTTGGGGGTGTGTGTATTTGCTTATATGCTCTGAATGAGTTGTGCTTCTGTAGCTTGATTGTATGGATACATGAATTTGCGGTAATTTGCACTCTTAACTAAGTTTTCTATGAGTGTATTGGTCTGCTTTTTGTTAGTTTGTAAGTTTGTAGATGTGATTTTGTCTGGGGGTATTTCAGTGGCGTAACTACGAGAGGCGAAGTGAGGCAATTGCCTCAGGGTGCCAAGCGGCAGGGGGCACTTTGGGCAGGGCATTTAATTTAAAAAAATATTTTTTTTTTTTTTTTTTAGGGCATTCTTCTTTAAGAAGTGTAGTTGCGGGCCGCGGGCGTGCTGACATCATCGCGCGCAGTGCAGCACTTATTTTCAAGTTTGCGAGCGGGAACCGAAACGGACGGTTTAGAGGACTACTTGCGGGTGAGCGGTTCGGTTTAGTCGAGGACTACTTGCGAGCGGGAACTGAAACGGACGGACGGACGGACGGAAGATGGGATTTCAGAATGAGTAATGTGTGGAAGATGGGATTTCAGAGTGAGAGGTGTGTGTGTGGGATTTTAGAGTGAGAGGTGTGTGTGTGTGTGTGTGGGATTTCAGAGTGAGAGATGTGTGTGTGTGTGGGATTTCAGAGTGAGATGTGTGTGTGTGGGATTTCAGAATGGGAGAGAAGGGAGCCTTGAAGCCTAAACCAACACTGGAAGAGCCTACTACTGGCATTTTCAAGAGGACTGTCCACAACTAGATGTCTTTACGTATAAGGGTTACATCCCTACTAAGGACATCCTTATAATTCCAATGGTATTAGGAGCAATTGTGTTCGTAGAAAAATAATTTCAATTCCTATTAAATTATGTCACCAGTATAGGTAAACCCATATGAACTACAGAAGGAGGCAATTTTGAGTATATTGCAGGTGTTGAAAATGGCACCATTGGCAAACATTTAAAAACTGAAACAAAACTGATTTCATGAACATCACTGCCCTGAATTGGAGATGGAGTCTGTCCTTGCCATGGTACTAACATACTCCACATTTGGAAAATTAGAAAAAAGGAAAATGTTTGTTAAACTGTATTAAACATTGACGTAATTAATGCACTTCATTCTTCTGAAAAGTTTCTGTAAGACAGTTGTCTACTGAAATTTAGTAAACATATTCCTGTTGCTGTTTGTAAGCACAGAGCTGCTTATAAAATGTTTGTGGGACTGCGCACAAGTTAAATTTAGGGATAGTTAGCTTTCCACTTCACACATTGGTTCATAGAGGTTATTTGCAGGCACAGATTTCATTGCTAAGAGCTGTCTAATTTATTATTTGACTTGTTTAAAAGGAATAGTTCTTCTGTGTAGTTGTATTTTTTCTTGTTCAACTCTGTGAAAGTTCTGACAGTTCAAAGTGGTGGTTTTCATGTAGAATGCATGTATCAGTTAACTGGGTGACTAGTTCAAGGGGAACTTGTAATTGCTTGGGCAGATTTAGTTGCATGGACTGAGCAGATGATTCATTGCTTCTTGTAGCTAGTATTGTTGAGATATTATGTGAATGGTACTATGTATTCTTTTAGGCAATGTGCTTCGATGGCCTATGTGGCTGGCCTGAATTGCTTGTGTTTGAGTACCATTTGTTTCAGGGGATTTTACTAGAGAAGTGTTATGCAGTCAATCCTTTCTGGCTTGGTGGCTTTTGTGAGGCATACCTTTTGAATATTGTAGTGATGAGCAATTTCTGTTCTTGGTTGTCATGTCAGGTTGTTGGTTCCCTGTTTCAAAGGCAACATTTGAATAATTGGTACCAAATTGTTAGAATATGTAGCAGTTTGGAAGATTTGATGAAAAAATATATACTGTTAGTACATTTGGTGTAGACATTTTCTTTCCTTTCTAAACTATGATCTATTCCTTATGCTAAATACTACTGGGTGGCTGCAAGGATTTCATGATGGATGTGTATGCTTTCTGAGTTTAGTAACTGACTAATTTTGCTGCAGAAAACTTGTTTAGAGGGTCAGCCTGATGGGGACCTGTGGCTAAAGACCAATATGTAGACTTTGGTGCAAAGTTATTGATTACTTTTATTGTCTTTGTGTGTTGTATGTGAACATGATGTGGCAGTCATCTTGGTTGTTGTTGAACACCTTTACGTTTTTGGTAATCAACACAATGTGCCAAGAAACTGATTAGACTCTCTGGGCT
This sequence comes from Protopterus annectens, assembly GCF_019279795.1. Taxonomy (NCBI): domain Eukaryota; kingdom Metazoa; phylum Chordata; order Ceratodontiformes; family Protopteridae; genus Protopterus; species Protopterus annectens. Next base: position 1,474,060,129 of record NC_056725.1, read on the forward strand.
CCAAAATAAAACACAACTGTAGTGTTCTCTGTTACATTGGGAGTGCTTGATGTTTTGCCCACAGCACTGTCTTCTTGAGTATGTTGAACAGTGACGTAACTACGAGAGGCGAAGTGAGGCAATTGTGTGTGTGGGATTTCAGAGTGACAGAGGTGTGTGTGTGGGATTTCAGAGATAGAGGTGTGTGTGTGGGATTTCAGAGTGAGAGGTGTGTGTGGGATTTCAGAGTGAGAGGTGTGTGTGGGATTTCAGAGTGAGGTGTGTGTGTGTGTGTGTATGGGATTTCAGAGTGAGAAGGCCCCATATATAGATGTATGTATATATATATATATATATATATATATATATATATATATATATATATATATATATATATAGATGTATGTATATATATATATATATATATATATATATATATTAATTAATGTACAGACAGATATTTGTATTTGTGTGTAGTGCTTTTTGGCAGAGAAAGGTACAGATGAAATTATTGTAGAAGTTACAGGTAGTGATACAATATATAAATGTGGTATCTGGTTTCAAATTCTTCTATGATTATTTAATTGCACTGAATGGCAATAAATTGATATTGCAGTCAGTATTCAAAGTTTCAAGCTTCAGATTAGGTCTATTTGTTGCCATACACATTAGTCAAGTTGTAAAATCTTCATTTTGTGCTAATATGAGATTAATAAAGTGTTCATTACTAAATACATCTACGCCTAACACTGTGGCTGGATGTACTGTGCATTTTTGTGAAAATGGTAGGGTTTGCTGTACTATGACAAAATCCATGAAACCCATTTTGTTTTGTTGTAGGTGAACATTCTGTTTGTTCAGTGGTGGTGTGTGTGTGGAATTTCAGAGTGAGAGGTGTGTGTGTGGGATTTCAGAGTGAGAGGTGTGTGTGTGGGATTTCACAGTGAGAGGTGTGTGTGTGTGTGTGTGTGTGTGGGGGGGGGATTTCAGAGTGAGAGGTGTGTGTGTGTGTGTGTGCCTGGAGTGTTTCTCCCTGGGCCTCTGCTAAAAATTAGCTTTCGTTCCAAGTCAGACTTTCCTGGTTAACAAATGTTAAAAAAATGACACTCATTTGAATATCAGACTTCATATTCTTCAGAAAGTGCATGGTAACACAAAAGCTTTTATTCTAGCAATTTTCTAAGTGTATAAGATGGATATTTGAAATGTATCCCTATCTTTGGCACTGTATTCCCCCTGTTATTGGCTTCATCCAGGTTTTGTGCTAAGGTAAGAACTGAATTCGCTGAATATGTTTGGGGGCTATATTCCCCCATTACTGGCTTTGTCCGGATGTTTTTTGCTAAGAGGTTGAGAGCTGTGGTGAGAACTGAATTCACTGAATGTTTGGGGGCTATATTTGATGCTGAAGGTTGTGGGTTCTACCCCCACAGTAAATAGATGCATTGCTGATACTGTACTGTGTTGTAAAGGGGGTGGATGCTGCAGTCCTTTTTGGCAAAGATACCTAGTAACTATGAACCTGTTATCAGTTTGCTATCCATTCCCTATTGCGGTATTACTAGCTTATGTTTTTAATGCATGCAACAAAGGCAATTTATTCTTCAAGGGCAACAGGCACTTTATTTGTAGATGAAACAATGACATATAAAGTTGTTTGCTAGCAGCAACCTCTTTATTAGTTACAGATTTCTTTAATGTGGGTTTTACTACTTCAGAGATTGTGCATATTTACTGATACTGGTGGACTATAGAACGTTGAGTAGACTTTTTATGATGGAAATGTTCTGAATTGGGCAGTTTTGTCATTGGTGTATACATTTTGTTTCATTGTTTACTAGAAAAATGTTCAAAACAATACACTTAAAATGCCCTCTAACAACTGTACTATATTGTACAAGGAATATAATGTAATACAGTCAGGAAGGTGTATCAAAGAGCATGTGTATGTTTCATGTTCAAGGGGCCTATGAATTTGAAGACAGCCCAGAGTTAATATTTATCTGCCACTGGCAAAATGTATTTTCTTTGAATGTGGGTCAGTCTTCTTATGATATTTGTGCATCTGATAGCATCAACTGCATTATCCTTGCATTATTTTATTTACAAGAGAGCAGAGGTGAGGTGACATAGTATATATCTGGGGACTGCTTATCTTGCATCATCCAGCTTCTCTTCTACAGTGCACTATCACTGTCTCTACACAACAGAAAATGTCAGATGAGATACATGATTTCCTCATTCAAGTATATATATAGTGGTATGTTGCTCTGACTGTTTTGCACAGGGACCTTGGTAGTAAAATGTATGGTGGTAACACAGTATTTTTCTTTCACAAAGCAGCTGATTTGGCATAGTGGTATGTTGCTCTGACTGCTTTGCATCCAGACAAAAGGATGAGTATGAATTCCCGTGATGGTGGCAAGAAAAAGCTTAGTGGCACTCACCGTAGAAAGCGAGAGAGACAGAAAGAGGTTGCAGAAAGTGAACTGCTGAAAAAAGTACCAAAACTGAGCGCATACTTTATTGCTCCACAAGCGTCTTGTAGTGTGACTTTGGAACAGCGGGAAGAAGGACAAGGGATAATGAACAAAGATATTCGGCAGCCAGAGGACGATCAGAAGAATGCCAGTACTCACTCCGAATCTGATGATGCCCTGAATGAACAGAATTTTCCTAAACATGAGGCTCAACTACCAGAATCAAGTGCTTCCACAGAATTGCTGCCACCCTCTGCTGACCGAGCATATTTTGGAAGCAAGACATTAAGCGCTTTTGAAAAGAGATTTGTTGTGATGGGTGGTGCATTGCAGCCACCTGGTCCATTCCCGAAACAGGCAGAAGGTCTTAACAAAGGCCGCAGCTTCCAGGAACATTTCTACACATGCAAAACGAAGTCTGGCTTGAGTTTCAGAAGAACATGGTTGTCCTACAGCATGGCTGGTGGCAAGTGCTACTGCATTCCATGTTGGCTGTTTGCATCACCGATAAGAACTGGTGATTCATGGACTGACGGTACTTGTAACTGGAAGAATTTGTCGCGTTCCATACAGATACATGAAAATTCAGTGACCCACGCAAAAGTTTGTCAGATTTTTACTAATTGGAAGAACAATGTCATTGTCGATGTCCTGACCGACAAACAGATTATGCAAGACCGTAAGTACTGGTGCTGTGTTGTGGATCGCATAGTGAATCTGATCATTACCATGTCAAAATGCAACATCGCATTTTGAGGTCACCGTGAAAACAACAGCTACACCGAGGATGACAGGCCCGGCTCATGAGGATGTTTCCTGGAATTCATTCACTTAATTGCCAAGTACGATCCTGTTTTGGAAAACTTGCTGAAGCAGTCAAAAGGAATCACCAAGTACTTGAGCGGGTCGATTCAAAATGAATCATTTACATTCTGGTAAGAGAGGTAAAGCAGCAGATCATAGACAAAATGGCCAATGCACCGTTTGTATCTCTTATAATTGATACAACAGTGGATTGTTCAAAGATGGATCAGTTGAGCAAAATATTTTGGTATGTGACTGTCAAAAAGAATGACGAAGGGAAGCCGGTAAGCTTGCATATCCAGGAATCGTTCTTGGGGTTCACCGATGTTGAAAGCCAGAAGGGTCAAGATTTGGCATCTGTAATTACAAAGGAAATTGAAAGTGTCACTGACCTGAAGAAGATTTGCGGTCAAGGATATGATGGAGCCGCCAAAATGAGTAGTGCTTGCAAGGGTGTCCAGTCTTTAATGAAGCAGAAAGCACCAAAGGCCGTTATGTTCACTGCAGTGCTCATGCATTAAATTTAGTCATAAACGATGCTGTTAAGAACGTGAAGGACATTCAGAACTTTTTTGACATGCTGGAAAAGCTGTATGTATTCCTCAGTGCTATTAGCAGATGGAATCGCTTACAGAAAGATAGTAGCTGCTGCTCACTTACATTAAAGTGACTTTGTCCTACACGTTGGTCATCACGGAATCAAGCCTTGATATCTCTTCGCAGCCGGTTTCTCGACATGATGAAACTGTTGACTGTGTTATCACTGACTGGCAAGGACAGTAATGAGAAAGGCGAGGCATCGTCGCTGAAGAAATATTTTGAACGCTTTTCATCAATGATGAACATTGTTTTACTGTTGCGCATTCTGGGATCACTAGACATTATCTCCAAGAAAATGCAGTCACAACAATCTGATGTCACATCTGTTTGTGTTCTGTTGGAATCACTACTGAAGGACCTGAGTGAACTTCGCAACAACTGGGAGACTGTTTTGTTCTCGGCCAAGGAGCTAGCTCAAAGTCGGGGCATGCCATCCGAGCTTGACAGTTCAGAGAGGGTTTCTCGTGCCAAGAAGTTTTGCAATGAACGTTCAAATGACTGCAGACTGGAGTCAGCAGAACAGCGCTATAAGGTCGAAGTGTTCAACAGAATCATCGACTACGCCATTGTCCAGATAACAACATGATTCAAGTCACTGCGAGATACTGACCAAGTCTTCACATGCTTGAAACCTATGACTATTACTGAAACGAATGATGATGAACTGCTGAAGATGTCGAAGAGTCTGATTACGGAGTACTTGGATGACATTTCAGATGAGCTGTCTGACCAACTGCCCCTGCTCAAAATGACTTTCAGTGTCACATTGTCAGCGCTGAAATCTATCAAGGACTTGGCCGAATTCATCTTGATAACTCATTCAGAATCATCTTCCAGCTTTCCGGATATAATCACTGCTTGTTTGCTGTATCTGGCACTTCCTGTGACAGTTGCCAGCGCTGAAAGAAGTTTTTCGAAGTTGAAGTTGATAAATACATTCTTGCATAGTACAATGTCTGAGGTTCAACTTAGTTCTTTAGCCATTCTGTCGATTGAGAGCCGACACCTGGAAGACGTGGACACTGACAAGGTCATTGATAGTTTTGCTGATAGCAAAGTCCGCAAGAAGTCATTCTAGGAGTAGGATTGAACAATAGAGGTACAATTCACATTCTGGTATCTATATAATGTACTGTTTTATAATTGTTTTTTTTTTACTTTTTGCTGAAATAGCATTCTATTTCAGTGTTTTATGCCACTGTCATAGGTCAGCCGAACATGACTATATGTAATTTCTTTGGCTTCGGTCATCTCAATGGCTTGGGTTCCTGGGGGGGGGGTGTTGGGGCACCTAGGAAAAGTTTGCCTCAGGGCACTTGTAACGTAGTTACACCACTGGGGTATTTAGTAGAATCGGGGTGGTTACATTGCGTTTATATAACGTTATCGAAAGATGAAAATAGTGAACGCTATTTCATCGAATCTAAAATATCTAAACCACATAATATCGAACATTCAGAACAGCGAATTTTTTCCTTGGGAAAAAATTTGCTATTCCGAAACACATACACACAACACAAGCACACCTAAAAAACATCAATACACACACATACACTTATAATCCTACAACTAACCCTACACTAAAGAATACAGATACTACTATCTATCCACTTACCTTAACCCAAACCCTAACCCTAAGGTCCGTCACTATCGCACACTCACCTAACCCTTGCCCTAACCCTAACCCGCGCCCTAACCCTAACTCACCTAACCCGTGTCCTAATCCTAACAACCACACAATCGCACACTTACCTGAACCCGACCCGTAAATTTCCACCACAGCGCTGATGGTCTGAGGATTTTTTTCTCTTGCTTGAGCTTTTTCTACCCTTTCAAGCTTGTAGTTTTCTCTGATAGCGCAAGCATACTGAATTTCCCAGTGGAAATCTGCATAGTCGGACTTATCTTTAGCTGAGTGATGTAACTCCTTGCTTTCTTGGCTGTTTTGAGCTATGATTGGTTGGATGTCTTTGCATTTGTTTTAAAGGGAAGTAAACCTTATAATTACAGATTGTACTGTTTATGGATTTTATACAGTTGTAACAAAGCATTCTACTTTCAGGAACATTATAGCAGCAGCAGCTTGAATGGAATATTACAGTAAAATGCTTAACTCCTACAGCTAATAGTATTTTCAGAGGGTAAATAAAATTTGCAAAATACTGCTTTATACAGAGTTGTTGTACTTGGAACAATAATTAATAGTGTAGTTAGTAGTTGTTAATAAACAGTGAACATATCCAGCATTCAGATCGGAGTCTACTTTTTATGCCCGTATGTCAATGAAGAGGGTAGCCTCTTATATTCCTTTGTTTGTATTTTTACCCTCAGTTACTCAATCCATTTAATTTCTTAAAGGAACTAAAAAAGGTTGTCCTCTATCCCCTTTGCTTTTTACTCTTGTTATGGAGCCATTAACTAATATTATAAGGCTGAACTCAAAAATCGAGGGTATCAACTTAAGTACTTGTATACAGGATTAGCCCTGTGCTTTGCAGCTGTCTTGAGTTCCCAGCAGCTATTTATATAGCAGAAAAAAAAAGAAAAAAAAGCATGTTAGTTGATTCATTGGTGGGTGCAAAGTGGATTCAGGCTTTTCCAGGTTTTAGCATTTACGGTCCAGGGTCATGTCAGAAGACAGTGGATGCCTTGGATTGCACATGCATAGGTATGCACTTAATTTTGTGTCCAGTTGTGCGATGTTGGGGGGGGGGTCACTTACATTGGTGGTTACAGTAATGTTGGGGCAGTATTGGTTAGTAATTTATTGGCTGGGGGGGTTTCTTTACATGGAAAGTGATGTGGTGATGATCGGCCCCTGTTTCAAATATTCTACTGTACCTCTCGACTGTGAAGATTTTCACAAGTGTACAGATTTTACCTTGTAGGCATCTGTTCTTATTACTTTGTGGTTTCCCGTGAGATTGCATTATTCAGGGTAGCTCAAGAGGACTGCCTAAGGTGATTCAGTCAGTGGTAGTTCAACTGCTTTCAGACACTTTATGCTAATATCAAACTTGTACATATTAGTTATTTGCTTTGTGTTTAAAGGAGTGGGTCATTTTATTTAAGCCTTTTAGTAGATAAATGGTATGTTTTCAGACGTGTATATTTTACTGTAAAGCCAGGCACTCATTTGATAAATGCCATTATCTGGTAATTTCAGTTATGGTTTGCCTGACTTCTGGAAGTATATGTCTGTTCTGCAGGTGCCTTTGTTAGTTTTGTGCACCAACTTTGCAGGGTTTCTAATTGGGCTGTTTTCTCACCATTGTTTATGGCAGTGTGCAGCATGTTGCTCTAACAGGTTGAGAGGTAGGTGCATTACTGCAAGTGGGTTCTGTGGTTAAGGTGATTTTCACAACATTCATGGTTGAAGAGGGTGTTATCAGAGGTGCAGATTTATTGCTTTGAGTGGGAGTGAGGTGCACAACAGAAATGCACATGCGGGGGGAAATGCTTGGGGAAATGGTTGCATGGAACATTTTTTTATTTTATTTTTTTTCCTTCCCAGTGCTGATGGTGAGCAGTGAACTAGCAGGGAGGTTTGGAAGGGGAGGAGAAGAGAATAGGGAAAACATAAAAACAACAAAAAGGGGGGGGTGCATGGATGTGTATGGCTAGAGTGGCTGATTATGTTTTGTTCATTTTGTCTTGCAGGTAGTAAGATAGCAGAGGTTCAGACATTGCAGTTTAGATGGGCGGACATTGTGGCACAGGTGAAGGACCTGCTTTTTGAGCTGCCAAGCAGTGACACTCCAGTGTCAAAGGAGCATGGTGGAGCCAGTAGGAAGAAAAGGCAACCAGTGAAGACCAGGCAGACAGCCAGAGGGAAGAGAACACATCAGTCACAGTCGAGACAAATAGTTGGAATGGAAGCTTCTGTTGTGTACTCAGTGCTTGCTGTTCCTGCAGGTAATGATATGTTAGTGGCAAGTTCAATAGGCATGTTAGAGATGGAGCGAGGGGCTCTCAGCCAGGGTAAAGGCAGTGGAGGATCCAGGCAGGCAACAGAAAACCTTGCAGGTATTTTTGGGGACCAGCAGAGTCTAGGTGGAGAGGGGCATTGTTTCAAGTACCAGACTTCTTGGCTGGATAGCCTACACTAGGGCCAAGGTAGTTTGGCATCATCCATGAAGGGTTCGGATTCCCCCCTTGCAAGAGGTAGGGTTATACTTTGGGTTTCAGCCAGGTGATTGGTTGGCTATACAAGCACTGGGGCAGGGGAATGGGCAGTATTCCTGACCTGTCATATACCTTCTTCACGCAAAGAAAAGATTTGGAACAGGGAGTTTGTTGATATTTTTGATTTAGTTGACATGGATGGTGTCCAGCATTTGCTGGAAGCAGAAACCAGGAACGGTAAAGATCTCCTGGCAGCCTTAGCTTAGACAGGTGGGAAAAATGTGATGAAGAACATAGAAGAATTGGGTGATGGTGTTTGTGTACTATATGACAGTTTGGTTGGAGACAGAAAGTGTGCTGGCCCTTCTACTTTTGACATATTTCTTGACAATATGGGAGGTGCGGGTGGGTAATGCTTGGTTGTGGTATGATCAGAGGTTTCGCAAGAGGAAGGCAGTCAATCTCTCCCTGCACTGGGAGGTGAGGCACTTAGACATATGGCTGGCCACTATGGTGGACAGCTTCAGTGCGGGCAGCAGGAGGGATAAGTTAAGAAGAGAAGGGTTGGGGTATGTTGGAGTTTTAATGAGGGGAGGTGTTCATGGTCAGCATGTAGATTTTTGCACATATGCTCAAAGTGTGCAGACATACACCTGGAGATACAGTGTGTCTGGTGAAAAGTTAATATGGCCAGCCAAACTTCATTTGTCCCTTCTACATGTGGGTTGCTGGCTGGTTCTCAGAGATTTCAAAGTATGCATGGTAGGGGGACTTTTTATGGGCAGAGAAGTGGGGGTGCCTTTTGGAGGCAAGAGTGAAACTTGGGGACACATTATCCCATTAAGGTGCAAGTGTTATGGGTTATGCTACAGCAATATCCAGATGTACCACTGGTAGAGGAGCTAACTGAGGGATTTTCTAGAGGAATTTCTATTAAATCAATGGTGACAGGGGATAGAACAGTTGGTAAGAACTTGAAATCAGTGTGGGGGAGGGAAGATATTTTTGAAGCTTTGGTGGAGAAAGAGCATCAGGCGGGTAAGATACTGTGTCCTTTTGATAGCCCCCTTTTGAAAGTTTTAAGATTTGCCATTGGGCTTGGTGCCTAAGAAGAAGGCAGGTGAATTTAGGATGATTCACCATTTGTCTTACCCAGAGGGGAACTCTGTAAATTATTTTATTTCAGTAGAAGAGGTTAAGGTGCGTTACACGTCATTGGATGATGCAATGTGGTCATTAGGGGATTTAAAGATCCATGGTTGGTGATGGCAGATATTGAATCTGCTTTCTGTCTTTTACTGGTACAGAAGGAGAATTGGACACTGCTGGGCATGATGATTGGTAGCAAGTTTTATTTTGACAATGCTATGCCAATTGGATGTTTCGTATCCTGTGCTACTTTTGAGAAATTTAGTATGGCTTTGCACTAGATTTGGCAGCAGCTGGTGGACACTCAAAGGGTGGTTCACTATTTGGATGACTTCCTCTTAGTAGGGAAGGGCATGAGGGAGCTCTGCTAGGCATGCAGGAGTTTGTGAGGATGTGAGAAGACCTGAAGGTCCCATTGGCTAGACAGAAATTGGAAGGTCCAGTGAAGTCATTGGATTTTTTAGGGTTGTTGGTCGATGCAGAATGCGGTTTGTTTTGTCTGCCGAAGGAGAAGATAACCCATTTGAAGGAAAAGATAGCTTGGGTGATGGCTAGGGACAAAGTGCAGATTAACGATATTATGGAATTTTAGGGGTTCTGAATTTTGCATGACGAGCTGTTCACCTGGGTCGTACCTTTTGTGGGTCTGTGGCTTTTCTGCTGAAACGGGGAAAAAGCAAGCATCATTGGATAAGACTCAGTAGGTTAACACGGGATGATTTATCTCTTTTGTTGTTATTTTTAGACCAGTTTGATGGAGTTTCCTTTTGGCAGTCAGAGTGGGTTGGTCAATAGTATTTGCAGTTATTTACAGATGCAGCAGGGGGTATTGGTATGGGGCATTATCTGGGAGTGAGAAGTTTGCAGTTCTGTGGCCGGCTGAGTGGAAGTATGATGTGAAAAAGTATGTTGCTTTTTAAGAGATAATGCTTATTTGGGCTGCATCTCTGGTTTGACAGGAGTAATTGAGGGGAAGCGGGGTTATCTTTAATTCACATTATAGTGCAGTGGTTCAGGTTTTACAGGTGAAAATGGCTAAGTCTGAGTGGTTACTGTTAGTTTTATGTAAGTTAGTTTTACAGAGTTCGCTGGTTAACTTTTCTTTTACAGGTGTGCATGTCCAAGGTGCTAGCAATGGGATTGCTAACAGTTTGTCTTGCATTCGGTTTTCCAGGTTTTGGCAGCTAGCTTCAATGGCAGCAGAGGAACTGAAGGCAGTGCCAGATGAGGTGTGGAGGATTTGGTTGCAGTGACCAGGAGTTTGATGGAGCAGTTCTGGGCAGCATCTACTAGGAGGGCATATGGTAGGGCATTGTGTGAATTCACTAGATTAATTTTACAGCTGCCTAAGGAGGAGGAGGGAGTCTGGTCAGAAGAATTGTTGTTGCAATATATGGCTTGGTCTTGTGTACAAGGTAGGGCAGTCCAGTCTGTCAAGATGGACTTGACTGCAATCAGTATATTTGCTTGTGTGGCAAGGTTGTGTAATTTCACTTAATCTTTGACAGTTGGGCATATGTTGAAATGATGGCTTGAGTAAGGACAAATGTTGGCCAGTGACAAGGCAAGTGTTGAAGTTGTCGTTATGAGGCCTAGCTTTCGTGAGTGGGGATTCAGTTGATTATGTTTTATGGGTGAAATTGAGCTTATGGATGTATTTTGGGGTTTTAGAGTGTCTGAGCTGTTGAGGTCTTTGATTTGGGAATATGTCATGATACTGCCTGGGGCAGTACACATTTGTTTGAGGAAATCGAAAATGGATCAGGTGGGGAGGGGCATGCAGACAGTTTTGGGAAAAGATAGGTACGAGTGGATGCGTCCAGTGACTTGGACTAGGAAATTCCTTATGTCTCATAGGGGAGTTCACATGATCTGGTTTTCCGATCAAAGGGGGGGGGATGGTGATAACGGGATATCAGTTGATAATGGTAATGAGAAGGGTGCATCACTGTGTGGGTTTGTGGGTGATAGGTTTTCAACCCATTCTTTTTGGATGGGTAGAGCCTCTAATTTAACAAAGAATGTAGTTATATTGAGGTCATTAAGAGGGTAGGGCACTGGTCTTTGAATGCCTTTTTGTCTTACATTAGATAGTGAATATTGAAATTGGTTAGTAAGTTTAATTTTTTTTTTTGTAGACAATGAGATTATCATCCTAGGTTACTTGTATGCTTACTGGGCAGTAGGGAGGGCTGCAGTTAGGACTAATGGTTCAGATTTGGGTTTGCATTGGTTCAGGTAAAAAATCAGATGGCAGGGTGTTAAAGTCGTCAGGTGCAGGAGTTTGCAGCTATCCAGTCTCAGGTGGGGCTTCCTCAAGTCTTGGTTGTACATTTAGCAGGAAATGTGTATCAAATAAGGGAGGATTTTTCTACTTTAAATAAGTTGTATCCTAGTCTGTGTACTGTGTTGTCCGAGATAATGCCCTGTCTGTTTTGGAGGCATGCTAATAGTTTTATGGCAGTAGAGCGGGCATGGTGATTTGTTAACTTTCAGTTGGCAAGGGAGCAGATGACAGAGCACAAGGAGTTTGCTGACAGGGATCCCATGTGGTTCAGAGAGGATGGGGTGCACCTGAATGAGTTTGGATTAGATTTGATTAATTTGAATTTAGGTTTATTTCTGGTGGATTTGATGGGGAGCTTGTGTTAATTGAGGGGGAACAGCCTGGGGTAAGTTTGACCCTCTTCTGTTCACCCTCTGGTGTTTTGTTTTGGTGTAAGACAATTTGGGGGTGAAACAAGTGGTTGCATGCTGTTCCCCCATGGTGTTTGCATAGATGTAAGGATTTGGGGTTGAAAGTGAACAGTTGAAAGCTGCTTGATGTTCAAAAATAAGTAAGTGGAGTTAGTACGCTAATTATTTAGCAGGGTGAGTGGAGGTACGCTGCCATGATGAATATTAATGATTGTTTTCTGGTGGTTAACAAACAAATTGAAATTATGTAATAAAGAATAAAGCTATGATGCAGTAAGTTATGTTGTTCATGGATTCAAGGTCGGCAAAGGTCCAAGGTGGTATGTTGAATCTTTATTGAAGTGGAATGCGACAAATGAGGTTTGGGCACAAAGCAATTTGTTATGGGACATTTTTGATGTAGATGGTAGGTGACTAAAAGGGGAAGGGGGACAGGCTGGGGTTGGGGAAGGAATTAAGAAGAAATTGCATGCTTGGTATGAGCTATGAATGGGTGACAAAGGGGTTAATTTAGTGAGGGAAGGAGGGAGGAAGTGAGGTAAGTGTAGGGTAGAGCTTAGAGTAGTTTTATGTTTGGGTAGTTGGTTTAGAGAGCACATTATGGAGTGATTTCCTTTACCCACCCACCCATCCCTCCCTTTCTTTTCTGGATTAGATATGACTAATTTTGAGCTGAGAGGTGCTTAGGTGGAAAAGAGTGGCAAGCTTCTCTCTCTTCTGTCCCCCTCTGGTGTTTGGTTTGCTGTAAGGAAGTTTAGGGGTGAAGTGAGTGGTTGGATGCTGTTCCCCCGATGGTGTTTGGATGAATGTAAGGATTTGGGGTTGAAAGTGAGCTGTTGGATGCTGATTGATGTTCAAGAATAAGTGAGCAGGGTGAGTACGCTGCTTATTTGGCAGGGTAAACAGAGTTACACTTCCCTGATGATATTAAAGGTTGTTTTCTGGTGATTAACAAATTGAAATGATGTAATAAAGAACAAAGTTATGATGCAATAAGTTATGTTGTTTATGGATTCAATAAAAGGTCATCAAAGATCCATGGTGGTGCGGTGTCTCTTATTGAAGTGGAATGTGACAAATATATATATATATATATATATATATATATATATATATATATATATAAATTTATATAGATATAGATATATATAGATATATATAAATATATATATATATATATATATATATATATATATATATATATATATATATATATATATATATATATATTTGTGTATGTGTGCATGTGTATATATAAATAAACACATACACATGCACACACACACACACACACACACACACACACACACACACACACACACACACACACATATATATATATATATATATATATATATATATATATATATATATATATATATATATATATACTGTATGAATGTATTGTTTATTTTAGTTTTGCTTGCTTCTTTATTAACTGTGTAAGCACACTAGATGCATATTCCTTGTCAGAGGTAGCAGCATGGCTAAGTGAGTTCTTCAGTGTCTCACTGTTTGTAAGTATAAACAGACAGATTCAGACATAAGACCACATGACAAAACTCAATAACTGTATGTAACTATAATCCTATAACCACCTGAGTAAGGGTATCTGGATAAATAAAAACCTGTCAAATTGTGATGGTGACAGTTTCTACTTTCATATTTTTGAAGCTTGTAATTTTTTAACTTTTATTTATTTATTTATTTATTTATTTACTTGTCTTCCCCCAGCACTCCCTATATGTATATATCTCAAGTCTTTGCAGCTCCATGTCAAGACAAATTGCGTTTTAAAATGATGAATTTTACACTTATGTCTCAAAATTGCCACACTTAAAATTCCATGGCATGTGACTTCCAATTTCTCTTTGTGTGCAGTCTGCATGATCTCTCTTCTCTGTGCAGGATGACTATAACTACCCTTTTTTCTTCCTACCTCGTAAAACATAGAGATTGATTAGCTACTAATATGAGAAGAACTACAGATTATGATACATGAGTTCTGTTACCTAAAATGCCAAATTCCAAGAAAATGCCATGTTTTTAATCTTCTTCTTCTTCTTTTGGCTTTTTCCTGGTTAGGGGTCGCCACAGCATATCACCTGTCCGTTCATCATTGGCAGTGGAGTTTAACGGTGTTGAGTTGCCAGCCAGTGCCCAAACTTCCACAGAAGGCACACACACTCACGCCTAGGGCCAATTTAGAGTGTCCAATCCACCTACAGCATGTCTTTGGGATGTGGGAGGAAACCGGAGCACCAGGAGGAAACCAGTCCAAATTCAGGATTTGCTAGTATTTTCCAGCAAAAGTAAATGGAAAATCAATGTCACTGGGAATAGTGTTAAGGACAGTTTACAAAGTTTAGATCAGTCATTATCTCTTGGTCGGACACGGTGGTGCAGCAGTTAGCGTTGCTGCCTCACAGCAAGAGGTTCTCTGATTCAATTCTTGGCTGGGGTGCCTTCTGTGCAGAGTCTGCATGTCCTCCCTGTGGTCGCGTGGGTTTCCTCCGGGTGCTCTAGTTTCCCCCCACATCCCAAAGAAATGCTATGGGTGGATTGGACACTCTAAATTGGCCCTAGGTGTGTGTGTGTGTGTGTGTGTGTGTGTGTGTGTGTGTGTGTGTGTGTGTGTGTGTGTGTGTGTGCCTTCTGTGGAAGGTTGGGCGCTGGGCTGGCAACTCGACACTGTAAAACTCCACTGCCAATCATGAGTGGACAGATGATCCGCTGTGGTGACCCCTAACTGGGAAAAGCCGAAAGAAGAAGAAGATCAGTCACTATCTCTATAATGACAACAACATATGTAGGCATCAAGAATGCAGTCTTCTAACTTTGCTGTGAAATCAGACAACTTTAGTTCATTCCTAAGATATACTGAGATGTTGTTCCAGTTAGATGCAACAACCTTTCTAAATGTCCTTTCTAAGCATGTAAGTACTAACTACGTGTTTCCTCAAAGTAAGAGATCTCAGACCTCCAGATCTCATGGAATACAAATAATGAGCAATGGACATATTTAAAAAAGAGGTGAGTACTTTTCCAGATGCATTAATTATTTGTCTGTCTGCCTTTCTGCCTGCAATTTATCTATCTATCTACCTATCTGACTAATGTATACTTCTGTCTATCTATCCTGTCTCACTGTGTAACTATCTTCAGTACTTCCTGTCTGGCCTTGGTCAGTTCATACACATTTGCACTTGTGTGCTCACATTATCTAACTCAAAATGTAATATTCTGCTGCCCTAATTAGGGTAAGTGTTCAGGTCAGCCACAGGCTATTAAATGAATAAAAGCAAGCCTCCATTATGTTATTCTTGTTAGAGTGGTCAAACTGGGCAAAAGATAAGGCTAAGGCAAACATTACCTCATTAACATCATAATACTCATTAGGCTATTAATTATTAATAATTATACAATGACCCCCCCATTTATATTCCAAAATGTGCACGCTATTTGGTCAGTGTGCTCATTGTAAATCACTTATACTAATGGAAAACGGTCTGGTCGCCCGGACTTTTTCCATTAGTATGTCTTTTTTTTTTGTGTGTGTTAGGCAGCAACGGAGAATGGAAGAGCTCCGTTGCTGTAATCTCGCTATGTTAAACGGGGTTTAACATAGTGAGATATCTTAAAAAAACAAAGAAGAGCTTCCATTCTCCGTTACTTTTTTTAAAGCTGTCTCGCTATGTTAAACTCTTTTAAGATAGCGAGACACCTTTTAAAAAGCAACAGAGATCTTCCTTTGTCAGTAGCTTCCACACACAGCTCTGATGTACTGCATAAGCATACGCATTTGCAGTACATCAGAATTGCTGCAGAATACCGGACAGCTGCGGAAGGGCAGCACGGAGGCATTATACAATGACATTATTTAAGAAAAGTAAGTATTTTTTTTGTTATATAATGTCATTGTATAATAGCAATAACCCACTTCAGGGTGTGGGTAATGCTGGATTTACCCACGGCTGTCTTTGTATGGCCACACGGGTTTTGCCCTTGTGACCAAACCACACCAACCGTGGGTAAATCCAGCATTACCCACACTCAGGTGTGGGTTATTGCTTAAATATTCTTACTATGGGGTATTGCATAATATTACATAGTCTATGTTCAGCAGCAGGGTGAGTTAGGGTAAATCTTTAATTTCAGTTTATGTTAAAACCTAATGTAAGAATCTAGAACATATTTTTGGTCACATGACATGTTTGTCAGAATACTGATGGCATAAACCCACACACATTTCTCACCTACAACTGTAGCAGTGTATAGGCACTGCATAGCTTCTTAGCAAAGCAAAAGTTAGCATCTTTTGTAAATTTAACACAACACCCCTTCCTACAAATATTTATTTATTGTATTTGACATCTGTTTACCAGGATAGTCTGACTGTGTAGATGCCCATTTTCAGAGGAGGCCCGGGGAGAAAAGCTCCAGTAGTTACAAAACAAAGCAACACATATTATAAAACATGTCTAGTATATAGTACAGCAGTTGAAAGTACAGATGAACTCATATTGTGCAAAAATGTGGTTGCAAATACATGTTCATGGCAAAGCATTTACATACAATGGATAATATAACTTAATTTCAGTGCTACCTCAAAAAGGGGATAGTGAAAAAAAACAAGAATCGTAACTGATGAATCTCCAAACCACACATCGTAAGGCATGGATATCATTTACTCGGAAAATAGTCATGAAAACAGAGACATAAGGCCATGATGACACCAAGGTTGACAGTAGCATTCTTTTTTAGATCTTCTTGCCTGAGAGATAACATTTGTAAATCTCTCTCCAAAAGAGGCTACTTCACTCAAACACCACTTTAAAAACACAATAGTTTTTTTTTCCCAGGCTAGACAAAACCCTAGAGGGGATCTATGCAACATTCCTCTTGTAAAGCCGAAGATACACAACAGTAAAACCAAAGAGATAGAAACAAGCAGTTCACAAAGCTTATCCCAATCAAAGACTAGGAAGAAAAATAAAAAGAGATAAGCATGGGCGACCTTAAGTGCCTCATCAGACCAAAGGTGAGAGATGCACAGAAATCCTTCTGAGAGCTTGCTGTCTTGTGTCAAACAATACAAAGCTAAACTGAAGGCAGATTAGGAAGTAAACTAAGCCTGAACAATGACACTGCATGAGAAAGCCACAAAACCTAGGGTTCCCATCTACACTGACAATTAGTTTGCATTATTTGTTTGGATACAACCAGCTCTTAAG
The DNA here is from genome assembly GCF_019279795.1 of Protopterus annectens. Lineage (NCBI taxonomy): Eukaryota > Metazoa > Chordata > Ceratodontiformes > Protopteridae > Protopterus > Protopterus annectens. The sequence goes on from NC_056725.1 coordinate 1,474,077,197, forward strand.
CAGGCTTTCATACCCAAACACAATTTCCATTATAACTTAGCCAATGAAATCTTAAATGAAAACACATAGTCTCTTTCCAGAAGTGATTAAATAGAGACGAGGTTACATTGCAGAGTTCCTCATGCTGTATTTTATAACACAGTATGATATAATAAACTAATTTCAGGTGTTAACTGTAATAAAAATAATATGAATGCAAGTATTTTATCAATCATCATTTTGCAATTCTTTGCTTTTAATAAAAGACTTTCCATTTAAGTAAGTGATATCAGAGGTGGTGTTAGCTGAATATTTTTAAGGATTGTCACAATAATATTATTTAATTGAAATCTAGAAATATATTTAAATCAAAAGCCACATAATATGTTATAACAGACCTTAACTTTGCATTCACCAAGGAGAACAGCATATCATGGAGTTAATAGGTCAAATACTGACCCTTGCATAGATATTCATACTAATGTAATGTCCTTCATGCTTCCTGTTATCATATAGTTTTTGTATATTTCCTCATATTATGCCTTATATCCCTGAGGTATTGAAACTCATATCTGTGACTTAGCTTGTCTTCCTGTCTACCTGCCTTAACTCATCAAGTATGTCACCTTTTGCAGTTTCCATTTGTGGCTGTACTGATGTTGTGGCCCCAGGCTGATGAAACAGTGGGTCATAGCAGGCAAGCAGCTGGGGCAAACTATAAAAAGAATTATAAAGAGGCTCCTCAGAATTTTGCAACCCTCTCATTTTAGCACAAAATTCTGTATTTTCTGGCAGTTACTGAACAGTTGTGAGGTATGAGATTGAGGTATGAAACTAACACTTTTTTTTTTTTTTGTTAAAAGTAAATGGAATTATAGTTAAATGTCGGAGAAGGATACCTTAAATGCAAGATCTTAAATGTACCAAGATGCCAATATAATATCTGAGGTCACTGCCATGGATGATAATAATGCATTTTTCTATAACCAATCATTGCGCATTTACACATGCCCTTTTTATTACATTTATAGCTGTGGTATTAACAATTTAAAAAAAAGTTAATGGAAAGTCACAAATTAGAATAGCATAATTTGCTGTCAATTTCTTTTGGCATAGAAAATGTAGCAGCTAACAGTTTAATACAGCTGAGACTCGAGGTGTGTTTAATGAGATGTTACCCATATTGCATGGTTAAGAAATAACGATACTTGACAGTCTGGCATTATTTGGCAATAGAAGCCTGCATGATGCAATTAAACATGCAGCAGCAGAAACTCGTATTTTATCATTCCTGGTCAGCAGAGAGAGATAGAGAGAGATGTAACCTATAATCCAACCCTTTTCTCTCTCTTTTTTTTATTTATTAATAACACAAGTGATCCCAAGATAACCTGTCAAGACATTACTTAAGACCTTATGACCTCTTTAAGCCAGCAACATACCATGTCTCCTACTGTCAGTGGCAATGACATTGAGGGATGAGTGCAGTTTTTATGAATGAAAAGAACATGAGTAAGTAATTCCCGGAAACAGGACCACAGAGCATGATGAGTCAACAGCAAACAGGACCACAGAGCCTGATGAGTCAACAGCAAACAGGACCACAGAGCCTGATGAGTCAACAGCATATCTAAACACAGAAAAAAAAAACAGTAGCATATGTTGACTTAATTATGATTTTAATGGACAATGACAAGCCAGAGCCAGAGACTGTTCAACATGGGTCGTGAGTTATAGTTTTATTGTGGCAGACACACAACAAGAAACTAGGTAGTTGTAGTGGTTGGGGGTGTTTTTCCAGCATAGCCATAAGGCATGATGAATATCATGACTACAGCAATCAAAACAACCCCTCTTTCCCTGTATGGAAGTACAGTGCATTAACTGTACGATTCACTTGGCTGACTATGGATGGATTGACAATTGCAGGGCCCAGTTGTATGCAATCAGCTCAGCTGGCCTAAGGCTGCCCCTGCTTGTGCATGCACTGTATCATGCTAAAGATTTAGTCTGTATCTAACAATGTAACTGGACAGAGAGTTTCAGTAGCAGTCCTTGGCACATTAGGGCACTTAATACCTTCATCTGTGCTAGGTGTGAACTGCATATAGTGCCACATATTGAATATGGGTGAAACACTGCATCGAGTTGAATGGTTGCCTGCACAGACTGGATGATGTAGAATTCCAGGGGGCACATGAACGGTGTTTGTTCACAGTGAAATGGACTTAATGTAGCTTTTCCAAAGGTATTTGTAAAGCCACCATTGTTAGAGAACAATTCCTTCCCAGAAAAATAGTTTAAGCAAGGTGCATTGAATGTGTAGTTTGGTTCTATGTATTTGTTCTTTTCATATGCTTAGTTTGTCAGCAAAGTGGATTTTGAACAATTTTGTTTTGATAATTATGTTCAGAGGCACCTGCCATTTAATTAAAGCAATGCCTTCAAAACTTAGAGTTTACTGAGGTCTTATTCCAGAACAGCATTTTAAAACATGAGATGCTCATAAACAGATTGTCTATATGCCTTGAACTTAGTTAAACTCTCAGCAGTCAGATATATTTGTAGTACTGTACACATTAGCCATTCTATGGGATTTTTCTTTTGTAGGGCTGTGATATAATAGCTTTTTTGTCTGTTATCCATTGTGTCCCTCTCTGTGATATTCTGACACAGGAGAGTTGAGTAGATATTAGGATTAAACCATGGTGGAAGGAAATATGAAATTGTTCGGATGCTGACAAAGTATATACAATATTTAGTCTGACTTGAAATCAGCCATCAATCATTTTCAGTTTTTATGGTTAGTATTCAGCCATATTTAGAGCAGCAGTGAATATTTTAAAAATGCATTTCCTCATTTTCAGTGAAAAGAGACATTGCTTTTACAAATTGGTTAGCAGTATGGAGTACAAAGCCAGTGGCCTTGTGCCTCATTATATTCCTTTCACCTGGGGAACAATGAGGATGGGGAAGGGGTTCATCAACATTTTACTTTCCCAGTTAGTTGTCACTAATGTGATAGACTTCACAGGAGTTCATGAGGAGTTTACATTACTCTCTTCATTATTAATTTGTGCCTATAAAATTGGACCTTGTTTATTGAAATTTCTACCCCATTTGATTTCATTTTAAACATTCTGATTAATCATTTTGAAAGTCATCTTAAACTAATAAAAATGTTACAAGACTTAATGTATCTCCTGATTTTAACATGCAGACAGCCATATACTGCACTAACTCTTGCTCATTTTACTCCAAAGAACTCCTAAATACCTGCCCTGAATCATTATGTCAACAAAGATCTATTTAACACCAACAGTATAAATAGTAATATGTTGAATCTTGGATAGCACAGCAGAAGAAACAGCCTTGCTGTAACTGATACAAGTTAAGGAATCATGTTTGTGTCCCAAATTCTATTTGACAACACTGGTGCTGAGTTCTTACTGCATATAAAAAGCTCAACATAAAGGTGAAAGTATTAAAGAAGAATGACCTCGTTGAAGATAAAGTTCCAAAAAGGTTATAGCCTAGGTCACAATTAGCAGTTATACTGCTCTCAATACTGACAAAGTCTGCTCCTCCTCCTCTTCTGCAATAGCATAGGTTTATAGGTTCACAGGTGTGTACTAGGCTAATGGCCCTGGAGCCTTTACAAGCCTAGCCCCAAAACATTGCCCAGCCACCATGCCACCCAATGTTAGTTCACAGTGCCCTTATCAAGTAGGGCAACTGGAGTGATTCATGGGGTGAAATTTCTGTTACCCATCCACTCATCAAGATTTCTCTTGAAGAGGGCCAGTGAGGTGCTCTGCTTGACATGAATGGGAAGGTTATTCCAGAGTATGGGCAGTCTTTGGAAAATAAACCTGTCCCTCCAGCGTGTTCTGTTAATTGTGGTAATGAGCTTGTGATCTCTGGAGCATGTGACGCAGGGAGATTGGGATTTCTTTCGGTGTAGCATTTCAAGTACAGCTGGGTCAGATGTGCTTTTGTAAGTCAAGCAGAGATCACCTCTAAGATGACGATAAGAGACTGAGAACAGCTGAAGTTTCTTGAGTCTGTCCATGCAGGACATGTGTTTAAGGCCTAGGATCCTTTTTGTGAGGTACTTTTGTGGCCTCTCCAGCTGTTGTAGGTGTCTGGTCAGGTACATGCCAAATGGGGCATTATATTCAGTGATTGGTCTAACGAAGGATCACTAGAGAGGGATGATGACCTCTTTCTTCCTGGATGCAAAACTTTGGTTATAAGATGTGCCACGTAGAAGGACTTTCTGACCACACTGGCAATGTGGTGGTCGAAGGTGAGGTGGCTGTCAACCTGGGTGCCCAGATCTCTTATGATCCCTTCATTGTCCAGTAGGCTCCCATCAACATGGTAATTCATGTGAAGTGAGTATTTTTCCAAAGGGGATGATAATGCATTTTTTGGCATTAAGCTTTACTCCATGGTTCTGACACCAGTCATTGGTCTCAGAGAGGCCCTTTTGTAGGATGTCTGCATCAATTGTGGAGTTGATAATGACTCCTAGCTTGCAGTCATCGGCAAACTTGGTCAGCCAGAATCCTTGTGTGTTGGCCTGGACTTCTGAAAAGTAGATGCCAAACAGGAGAAGGCCCATGACCGAGCCCTGTGGAACTCCACTCATGACTGGTCGACAGTCTGACTTGGAATCCACAACTTTCACTCTGTGGGTCCTGTCTGTGAGCCAATTTGCAACTCACCTAGTGATGTAAGGATTGATGACTGGTTTGGTGAGTTTATCAATGATACCTGAGTGGGGAATGGTATCAAAGGCCTTGGCCAGGTTGAGGTAGGCTGTATGCACTGCCTTACCCTCATCCACAACCTTTGTGACTGCCTAAAAGAAATTAACCAGGTTCAGTAGGCAGACTATCCCCTTGACAAAGCCAAACTGTGTGGGGTCAAGAGTTTGGAGATTGCCTATATCTTTGTTAAGCAGGTCGATGATGATGCGCTCCATAGCTTTGCATACCAAACTCATCAGGCTAATGGGGCAATAGTTCACAGGGTCTGTAGTTGATCCCCTTTATGGACCAGGATGACTGTAGCAGTGTGCCATTCATTAGGGACATAGCCTGAGGTAAGGCTGTGATTGAACAGGGCACACAGATGTGGTTGCCAGTTTGTTTTGTAGCTCATGTAGGACACAGCCAGGGATATTATCAGGTCACATGGATGCTGTATTCTTGGCTTTAGACAATGCAGCTTTTACCTGTGCTGCAGAAATAGTGGATTCCAGGTTTTCTTCTGGCATTGTGATAGGGCCCTTGGGGGAGGAGGGGTAAAGTTGGCACTGAATCTTTCAGCCAGTATGTTGGCTATATCTGTTGGCTCAGTATAGGATGTGCCATTCTGCAATAACTCAGAGCAAATCTGGGTGTTGCCTTGGAGATTTGTGATATAGCTATAGAAGATTTTGTGGTTGTTTTTGGTGTCAGCCGCAATTCTGCCTTCATAGCTGCCTTTAGAGGATATGATAAGAGATATCAGCTTTTTGTTGAGACTGATAAGGAAGGTTTTTTCAGTCTTGTGTCTTCATTATTTTCTGCAACAGTTTATTCCTTCTGTTGTTGAGTTTATTGATGGCTGGGGACCACCAGATTGGCTTGCTTTTTTTGGAGGAGAGCATCTTAGTTCTATTTGGTATGGCAAGGTCCATGCCTTTGTGTGCATGCTCCTACAGTGCATTGATCTATGATTTGTCAGTCCTGCAGCTATTTTCCATTGGCATGGATGCTGAGAAGTTAGCCACTTCAGTTTTTAGGAGCCCAAAGTTGGCTTTAGAGAAGTTTTTCAGGGTGGTCACCTTAGCGGGGGTTGTAGGTGAGATGGAGATTTCCATGGTGATCAGTTTGTGGTCAAATTTAACCAGGGAGGAACTGACTATAGGTGTGGAGCAATGATCTCCTGTGTCAGTGATAACCAGTTTGAGGATGTTGCTTCCTCTAGTGGGGGGTCAGAATGAGCTGGTCCAGGGCACTGGAATTGATATATTCCAGAAAGTGTTGGGCCTGTACATTGGTACTTGAATATTTTTCCCAGTTGATGGAAGGGTAGTTGAAGTCACCCAATATGAGAGTATTAGGTTGGAATTTGATAGATTTCAAGGTTCTTGGAGTGAGAGTCTAGGGACATGTTTGGGGTTCTGTAGCAGGCTATGACCTGTATCGCCGTCTTACCCAGTGTTAGTTTTTTTTTTTCCCCTCTCTCATCTACTATCTTAAATCAAATGTATAGTAAAGTGTTGTTGTTTTTACATATGATTGTATTGTTGTAATGTTTTTCTTTAAGTAGATGTTTAGTATCTTTAGTCACTTTGTATAATCCTGTTTGGAGCTTTTCTCCCTGGTCCTCTACTTAAAATGGACATATATCCAGATAGACTAGCCCAGTCAACAAATGCAAAATAAAAAAATAATAAAATAAATAGTTGTACCTGAAGTATCTCGGATGCATTATGCTGGGCTACCAGTCTAGAGGTGTGCTTATACTTTAAGAATATGGAGACACCACCATCTTTGGAGCTTCCGGCCATATTGTGGGAGATATCTTAATTGTGTCTCTCACAGCCTCCTTGCAGCAGTTCTGAAAGAAAAGTGTCCTATTGGAGGCATATCTCAAATTACAATTGGCTAGGCATGTCCTAGTTCAACAAAACTGTTTGCTTTCAGAACCTTTCTCACTTGGTCAGAAAACCTAGAAAATCAGATCTTAGCACTAACTCTACTTTCTTACTAAACATAGTGATTGCTACCTCAGCTAAACTGATGCATAGGGCACTCTGCTCCATTTCAGTTAAGTGATGTCTGTCCTCTTAACACCCAGTAGTCATTCAAAAGCTCAAGGGTTATTTCCATGTATGTCCTAGGGATATTCTTTTCTTAGTATAAGGAAAACAAACTTTCTCTCAAACTTAGAAATGTGTATTGGTTACCTCTTATTATTAAAAGCAGTTTGATTTTTTGCCTGCGGCATTATGTTGAATTTATCTCCATGCAGGGCAAACTTTTTTCCAAATGAGATGAAAAGACTTAATGGGCACAAAAGCTTCTGTGTTTCTTTGGCAAATTAAGTAAAAAGGACCATGTTTGGATAGCATGGAAAAAGAACAGAATATTCAGCTGGCCCACTTATATACCATCAAAACTAGCTTTAGCATATGTTCTACATTACAGGAAAAACTGTATCCAAGTGAGTCCAGTAGAGCTATTTTGTCATGCTATTAAATAATTTATTGGGAACATTTTATTTGTAATAACCCTCTCCTTCATAGCTCCAAGACTGGCCATTTCTTTGCCAACTAGATCAAAGATATTTCAACTCAAGCACCACACTCAGCCTCCAACGTCTTAACTATTCCAACCCTTTTCACAGCAACTTATTTTGAGTTTTTTTTTCATTCACAGATATTTGCAACAAAACTATAGGCAAACTTCCTAAGAAAAGAGAGTTCAAGTTCTACCAAAGCCTCATATTTCATTTTGTCTCACTTAAAATTGCTGTCCCAATTAGTGCACAGTGCCAGTCAAATATGTTACTAACTCCATATGTATAGACAATTGCCTCCAACATTCAACCAGATCATTATTGTCCTCTCACAATGTATTTCTCCCTTTGCCCCCCCCCCCCTGTATTTTTTTCTCTAGGACAAAAGTATTGAGCAAAAAATGAATATAATACATCTGTGAGGTGAAGGTTATACAGCTAGATATGTCCCCTTCCTTAACTCTCAGAAAACACAAACACCCTTTTTGCCATCATATAGTTTGCAAGTACCATGCTTCCAACATGGAGAAAAGCTTAATTAAAGCTGCAGTGATCATATACATGCATAGCACCTTTATGCTGGTAAAGAACACTCTCCTGATTAGAAACAATGATAGGAATTGAGGAGGCTACAGACAATTGGCTGCAAACTGTATTGAATGAAGATCTTTCCAAGTTATTTATTGCAAGCCAGATCTGACAGAGGATCTTATTGGAATTCAAGAAATGTTCTTTGCAGATGACATCATTCTCTTTAAACTAGTTGAGTCCATTCAAGCACCCCAAAAAGATATACAGAAGGGCTTCAATAGCTCAAAGAACTGGTTGATCAACAACTGGTTAATGCTAAAAAAGTTGGTGCTCCTGTCAAATATTTAATGACAGCTGTTCTTACAAGCCATAAATGATGCTGTGGCTGTGCACCCTAGCAGACAGCCAGCTAAAGTCAGAATAAAGCTGAAACTAAACCAGTTGTCAGACCAGCAAATAATTGACAGGCACTAGCTAGACAGACAACTGGAGCAGGCTGTCTGCAACATGTATGCCCCAAACTTGTCTGTGCAGACCCTGCAAGGAAACCCCATCCTCCTTGAAACTAAAGTGTGTCTCAGCCTGGGTGTACTTGCATCTGGGACATTCCATAGACACATGAGGGATGTTGTGGGAGTGCCACAGACAGCTGTCAGCCGTAGCCTGTCAAAATTCCTAGAAGCAATGTGCAACAAGGTAGATGACTATATACACTTTCCATGCATCTCCATGGAGCAGAGAACTGTAATGCACCAGTTTCCTCATGTACTCAGTGCAATAGATTGTACGCATATACTTATCAAGACACCAGTACATCCTGAAGCAGACCAATACATAAACAGAAAGGGATGGCCCTTCATCAACTGCCAAGCTGTGTGTGTATCAGACGGCGCCACAACAAAGATTATGGCAATGCACCCTGGAACTCTCCATAATGCTGCCATTTGCAGGGAAAGTGAACTGAGGGCTGCATTCCAGCAAGGTAAAATATCTGAGAGACTACTACTAGGTAAGTACAGGAACACAGTTAGGATGCAAGCTAAGACTACCCCTCCCAACAATATCTATTCTGACCAAACGTGCTTTCATTTTCCACAACAGGTGAATGGGTTATCCACTTGAGCCATGGCTAATGGCCCACACAGAGATCCATCTGACCCTGCACTGGAGGCCTTCAATAGAGCACATGCAACAATCAGAAACACCATAGAGCATGTGTTTGGTGTACTGAAGACATGGTTCGGATGGCTGGACACATCCAGGGATGCACAGCAATACATACCTGAGAAGGCAATATAGATGCTAACAGTATGTGTCATAATGCACAACATGCTAAATAGAGCACATGGTAGTATTCCCATTGCAGGTGTGGGTGAACTACCCCAAGAACCTCAAATGTCTGATGAGGACATCCCACATATATCAGATGAGGAGCAAGAGGATGTAGGGGGCAGAAGACACAAGTGTATACAATGTATGGTGTGACGACAAGTGCAGGCCCAGGGAACTTGGCAGCATCTGACCCACAGTTTTGGTTCCTGATAAGCCACATGTTGTCCCACCACAGCAGCACAGATTGCATCTAACAGCAGGTACCCCTTAGATCTACACACTGAGTATCAGCCATAACACCATCATCATAATATATTGCAATATGAACATATGCAAATGTGCCACAACAGGGATCATCAGCTCAGGGCACAACTGACACAGGCATGCATACACATTCAGATTGTTGTATTACTTTATAGAAGACAATAAGGGGCACACATTAATGCTGCACATTTCTATCTCTATAATATAATAACATGAAGAAAGCGAAACAACACAGGACATAATGCAGAACATTTAATAATTGCAGAAAATATATCACAGCAAAGTAGTAATTCAGTAATATGAGCCAACTATGTTTATGACAGCTTAGTATTAAAATGTTGATCACCCCTCATTGACACCGCTAACGTGAACTCTGAACTGCGACTGTTGATAATGTCGAACACTGATATTCCAAAACGCAAAATCTCGCCTCCCCTTTGGACCCATGGTAGCACTTATTTTGTGGTGTGGAGCGGTCAGACATGTCAATGTTCTGTGTTTTATTGCTATTTTGAAGAATTGGTATTACGGCTTTCACATAATGGAGTCACCAATATGTACATTCGAGGATGGGTGATCGCCATTTTGATAGTAAACCCTTTATGACACTGTTAGACATACTGTAATGCAATCTAGGGTGACCTTGCTGACTACTCACACCACAGACAGCTCTGCTGTGACCATGTACAGAAACATATTGCCCTGGTTTCTCCACAGAGGAGATTGATGTGGTGACAACACCATCTTGAGGTGAAGGAGCATGACTGTGCGTTGAAGGTCTTTTTGTGAGTGGTGGGACCACAGTTGAACTTTGTGCAGGTTGGACCATAGGCAATGATGCTAAATGGCCAATGTTGGTTCTGTAGACAGGCCTCCTAAATGTTGCAGTCTGCTGAACACAGTCAGGAATGCAGAAACCTGCAGGTACTACCACACTGCTGCAGTACCGTAATGCCAGGGCTTCTACCAACCATGACACAGCTAGCAGATTCTTAAACTGAGCAGCAAATGCAGCCATTATCTCACCGTGTCTGTGCTCCTGTTCTGCATGCATCACATGAAGCTGATGCGCAACATGTTCTGTGGCACATGCAAGTACACGGACATCTGACTGATGCCGTTGCTGTGACCATTAATTTGCCAGCAGCAGGAGGTGGGCACCCTCTTATATCTGGCCATGCACAACATCTGCACACCTACGTCTACCACAATGCCCTGTTTCAGGTTGTTGTGGGTAACTACCATCTGCAATGGTCTCAACTGTGGTCTGCTATTCAATGCCCTCACTCTGCTCAACATCCAATGTCCTATCATCATCTGAATGGCTAGGCAAGTTCCAGTCCACACTCAAGACTACTGCTGCAGCAACATCACTATCAACATCTTGGACAAACTCTCCCAACTTGTCAGGGTCCTGAGTGCCAGGATCCAAAACACCATGCTGAGAGATATCTGAAACCACATCAAGATCACTGGATAGATTGATGGACGATACAGATAGTTGATGTGCTACAAGATACAAAAACACAGATCAGGACAATGCACTTACATCACATGATGGATGGCATCAACAACATATGATATATAAATCTCACTACAGTGTTATAAATAATAATGGCTTTACATGAGGTCTACTGTATGTGTGTATGTTTGACAGAATCCGCATACATGGAGAATATAATTAGGTTACAAGGCCAACATACATGACATACATGACGAATACACATCAATCACACACCTGACAACTCCTCATGGAAATGGTGCTGTTGAAGAGGGATGAACCTCAACTATTGTGGGGGGGGGAGCAACATTAACACTATTGTCAGCATTAACCAGTTAAAACATACAGAACATACAGAAGGTTTGACATAAACATGCCACTCGTATGTGCACTTGGTGACATTGATATAGACTGGCCTAGGAATGGGAAGTACAAGTACTAATGGAGGACAACAACAGGAGTAACAGCAACGACACATAGTTAATAGAATAACACTGACAGACTCCTGCTGGGGAAAGGTCGTGGGTTGTACTGTGAATCTTGCCATGGGAAGGTAAAGAGAAAGACACCACAGTCATGTAGTTATAAAAACATTACTGACAGCAACACATATACAACACAGGAAAAGGGGCTTTGGGTACTAACAAGATGAATGTTGCACCTGTACACCAGGAGGGTCTGTGTTTAAAAATGTTGACATGAATGTCAGGTATGACATATGTGGTACACATTGATGCAAGCTATGACAATTTTGCTGTAACATTCCTGGCATTTCTGAACTTGAACCTGCATGGTTTGGGCTTCCTCTGGCTGTACCTGTAGTGTACAATGTTAGAGAATAACAATATGACAGTAAACAGCAGGGCCATGACATGATGCTGAGGCAATAACAGGTAGTGGTTACAGTAACGGTGTGAGACGCTCATCTGTATTTCCTGGTTTAGTCCTGTAGTAGATGAGCCTATGAATATTAATACAAACAGCATTACACATGTTGTATGGGCTTTGTCTGTAATTCAGTTTACATTCATCATCCTCACCCTTTGTGGATGTGTGTGCATGGCTCAGCCCTACTGCCGTAAATCAAAAATAACAATACATGAATACACATGCTACAGCAGTATGCTGTGATTGTCTTTATACCAAGCCATGTTATGGAAAGAAAGACATACGTGTTTGGTCTGGAACTTCAGCTTCAGTCCCACCCTGGTCATGTGCTGGTCCTCTCTTGCTGTATGTGGGTGTGGTGGCACATGCCTGTAGCCCTAGCTGGATGGGAGGTGGAGGTTGTTGGGTCGATTGAGTCTGAGGACTGTTGGGTGACAGACCTTGCAGTAATTATTGTGATCCCATTGAGGAGGTCAATGGTGGTCAACCACCACTGGCATCCCTCGATCTCTCATAATGTCTTAATCTGTTGGCTGCATGAAAGATTATGTCTGACCAGCACCATCTACAGGCATCACTGGATCAGTTCTGACCTCCAACTGTTGCATTTATTATGTTAGTGAGTTCGGTCCAGATTTCATGCCTCCAAATTCTATTGTCAGAATGGCCGAGAAGCCTTCATCTGTGTTGCTGGAGACCATCAAATCTGATTTTATTTTCTTGTGGACAGAAGTTGTCACCCCCTAAGATGGTTGGTCATCTGAAAGACAGTGATATGCACATGATTATATTCCTGTGTGAGCCCATTTATGCAGCTGATTTTATGAACAGCGTATGTCGACATAAACTGTATGCATTCCAAAGCAATGCAAAGTTCTGTACAGCACTGTCTGTGACAAATATTAATGTGACATATAAAAAGAAACAGCAATGCCTTCATACATGATATTTGTAAAATGAACATAACTTGCAAAATCTTTAGAGTTCATGAGTGGGATTAGAACCTCTCACACCATATACATGTTGGATGGGGGTCCAAGGGCAAGACCATCATGCCAAAGGAGTCTGCATGTACTTTACATGAAAATACTATAGAAGGTAATGATTCAACAACTTATGGAAAACCTAAGGGTCTGTAGGCAAGTTACAGACAGTACGAATCCTTTGTATATTGAGCCAGTAGTGAGAACACCTTTAATAAGAAATATCATTGAAGAGATATCCATAACAGCAACAGCACATATTTTTAACACTTTTGTAAAGAAACATGAATTAGGAAAATCTAAAATATCAGCATAACATAGTACATATGGATAGTCTCGGAATTCATTGGTTTCTGTAGCTACGCCATAGGGTGCAAGGAATAACCAGTAAGAACTGTGGATGATCCCTAAATTTATCATTATATATTATTCACATTTGCAATGTAAACCTGACCATACAACTACATATGGAACTGAAATCAATAATTTAAAATAGCAACACCTGTATGCATACATTTCAATCAAAAATCAGTCCAGTAACTTATAACAACTTCTGTTATGGATCCCACTTTTACTAAAAGGTTAATTAAAACAGGTACCTTTGGAAATGACTGACTAGAACAGATGTAATAATCACCAAAATAGAAATGCTACTGATTGCCAATGTACCTCTCACTCCGAATCACAGAAACAAAGTGCACCTGATGTGTATCCAACTTTAAGGACCATTTGTGCCATACATAGTTAATGAGGTTCATTAAAATTCAAGGTTTTGGAATCTCATTTGTGTGCATCCATGTAAATTGGCTTCATGCACATAAACCCAGATTACTGCGTGGGCACCCAATAGATATCAATAAATGGTACCATGTGTGGCACCTTCCCATTATCTGCCAATGATCTGATAAAATGACATCAGTGCCACTTTCATATATTGATCTGATACATTTACAATCAGACCGTTGTTGTTGTTGTATCTTTCGGCGTTTCCCGGTTAGGGGTCGCCACAGCAGAACTCCGGTCCGCTAATGATTGGCAGTAGATATTTACGTACCTAGTTGCCAGCCCTGACACACAACCTTCAATGAAGGTACGCCCATTCACGCATGTCTCAACACATAAGATGCTTTAGCTGTGAATCGAACAGGACAACATCTTACTGTGTGGCGACAATGCTACCGCAGCACTACCACCGCAGTTAGCTGCAAACTGAGTGGTATCCTTTTTTGTATTTTTCAGTATTTTTTCACTTGAGCATCATGATGGCTACTTCGAGGAGGCTGAGATGTGTCCATGGGCCAAACTGGAATAATAAGAAGACCACCCAAATTTTGACATGTACACAGGGGTGGAGTATTGAATGGGAGCCAGGCCCAGGAACTTCACCATGATAAATGTACTGAACCGGATTGTGAGGGAGCACATATGATGGACAGGGATCTACTGTACTGGAGTGCAGGTTTGCCACCACTATAATAACCTGCATCAGAGGGATATGCAGAAGTTTTGAAGGAGACTCACCAAGGTCCAGGGATAGTCTGGAGATTTTTACAGTAAGTGTGACTATATTAGGTACACCTGAGCATTCCCACAGAATTTAGAGACATATCTCTGTCCTATATAGCTCAGATAGGTTTATAAGCATTGAGTAGCTACTGTGACAATTAGCTCATGGGGATAATTAAGTGGACGTGGTAACTGCTGTCCTTATAAGTGTTTGCTTGATTCCCATGCTGTTAATTTATTTAATAATATTTGTAATATCCATAATTATGAACTTTGTAGATGTACATATGTTTTATAACATATTACAACATCATTTCTCACAGCCACTGTCCATCACTGACTCCTACTGGACCTAGGCCACTGTTGACTGATCACTTTGTAGTTTGCCTTTAGTACCACATTATCACCTACTGCACCATTACACATTGAAATATCTTCTTTAATTCATTCCTCCTAATAAAGTAAACAGTCATGTTTATTTAAGAAAAAAGGAATGCCTGTCTGACTTCTTGCATATATGTTATAAGTTATGTGTTGATAACTGTTATTTCTTTACAATAAAATGTCCAATAAGTGGTTGCAGTTTCCATATTCATCTGTTCACCACATGAATTTGAATAAACACCTGCAGTACCAGTTTGTTAAAATGAAAGCCCTGCTGTTTATTAGCTTAGGCTGTAAGGGAACCAGATGGCATGTCTATATCTTGCCATGCCATGGGCTCCAATCTTCATAGGGGAAACACATTTGCAACTGTTATTTTAGTTTACTCCAGCCATAGCATTTCTTTGGAGAAGTATATTAGGGGTTGGGAGGGTGGCCTAATGGTTAAGGTGTTTGCCTTACAAACACAAGGTGCAGGGTTTGAGTCTCACAAGGGATAACTGGCTAGGCTTACAATGGCTCACAAGGGCAGTTAGCCTAGTACTAACCTATGAACCTATATTCCAATAGTTGATATCAATGTTTATGGTTACGCATAATTGAGTTAGTCATCGAATTCCTATGAATATGCCTGTAATCCATAACACTCTGTTAACATCAATTTTCTAACAACATGGTTTGTAGAACAGTTCCTGTTTGTTTTTCAGTGAACATCTGCTGGTTGTTAAGGAAACAGGCCTGCATGTCTATATTTTGGCTTGCTGTGGGTTCCAATCCACATAGGGGAACATATATGAAAGTGTTTATTTTATTTAATTCACTACTGCATTTCTTTAGAAAAGCATATTCCACTTACCGATATTATTGTATATTTTGTGCATAGTTGTGAATAACACGGTTATTTATCAGATTTCTGCAAGTGTATTCATAATCTGTAACAGTTTGTTAACATCAGCTTTTTAACAGCTGGGTCAGTAAAGCTTGCTACAGACTGTTATATGCCTGACCAATGTTTTTGTTAATATTGTACACTTTGAAAAAGTGCCATCAAGTTTTATTTTATCATTAAATATTGCACTCAATCAAGAACACCATCATCCTCATCTTTTGAAGGGGTAGAATGGGCAGACTTACAGTTGAAATGCAGAACAGGGAAGATGTATGTATTTGTGAAGTGATGCACAGTTTATCATTGTCCTCACACATACATCACTGTGTCCCTTATTTCCAGTAACTTGTATGTTTCTGTTCACAAAAGCTCTATGATACATGACACAATCTGAGGAATGAATGGTTCCATTACTGGTAGTATTTCTGAACACAGTGCTGGCATGAACAAAGTGTTTCAAACGGTTTACCTACATGACCAGCACATGTTCATACTTTAACATCCTAGGCCAGGATTCATATCAGCAGACCATCCTCCTTCCAGGTGATGTCATAAAACCAAATCTTTTCACTACAATCAAAACATGCACCTCTTGTCAAGATGGACTAGCTAGGAAGGATGCACCCCACAATTTTGATGTACATTGTAGTTGCAAGTTTGAATCTCATGTTCTCCAGTCCATTTTCAAAGATGTTAAAATGTATGTGTAACCATGAAAATTGTGCATGGTGATAATCTAACACTCTTCAGAAATAAACTGTCTAAAATCTGTTCTAAACAATGTATGTCACTGTTATTGGAGGAATACATCATTCATTATTTCTCTTTTCTGTTGACAGGTGATGAAAATCAGATCAATAATTGAGCTTTGTGCATCGAGTGGATGCACAGGCTTGAAGAGCAGCAAGGGGAGAGAGGCATGTTGATTACTTTTTTACTTTTATGAAATAAAATATATCTTATCCTGTTTACAGGCCTGTACTTTTCACAATAATGTATATTGATTAGAATGCAAGATACCCATTAGTAAGGTAAGTGAAATTATCACACTATAGCTGTGGTTACAACTGTGATTTAAATCTAAAAATGTTGAAATAGCATGTAGCATTAAACCATTGTTTCAGCACACAGTTTTAAATTGTACCCCACAACCTAAATAACAGTTGGGTTGGTGTAGCTGTCAGATATTTGGAGGTGGATGTTTTGTATA
The DNA here is from genome assembly GCF_019279795.1 of Protopterus annectens. Lineage (NCBI taxonomy): Eukaryota > Metazoa > Chordata > Ceratodontiformes > Protopteridae > Protopterus > Protopterus annectens. The sequence goes on from NC_056725.1 coordinate 1,474,093,960, forward strand.
CAAGTCTTAATGCTTTGATAGCTGCGTATAATGCATTATTTGGTACACTTGTATGTGTGGCTGGCTTTTCTAGTGACTTATCTGTTGTGCATAGCCTATCTATTCACAGACTGAGTGGGCGTCAGTGTTTGTACTACCTTTTGTTGATTGTTTGGTATGCCCTTCAGTTCAACATAGGTATTGCAACTGCCTACAACACCTTGGGTATTTTTTGCAGCAATTCATAATCAGCACACCTTGCAGTTCAACATAGATTCACAGGTTCATAGGTAGGTACTAGGCTATCTGCCCGAAGGCATTTATAAGCCTAGCCAGAATGTGTTGGCTTTCTCCACCCCCTTAGATTAGTTCCCTGTGCCTCTGTTCAGCAGAGCCACTGAAGTGATCCCCGGGGTATACTTTCTGTTTCCCATCCACTCGTCAAGGTTTCTCTTGAAGAGTGTTAGTGAGGAGCTCTGCCTAATGTAGATTGGAATCTTGTTCCAAAGCATGGGAAGTCTCTGGGACAGGAATCAATCCCTCCAACACATCCTATTTATTGTTGTGGTGAGGTTTACATCCCTAGATCGTGTGGCTCGAGGGGATATGGTTTTCTTTAGGTGGAGCACATCCATTAATTCTGGGTTGGAAATGGCCTTGTGTGTCAGGCAGAGATCACCTCTGAGTAGGCGGTATGCAACCGAGTACAGCTGGAGTTTCTTCATTCGAGCTGCATAGGGCATCTGTTTGAGGTCAGTGATCCTCTTGGTGAGGTACTTCTGTGGTCTTTCCAGCTGTTGCAGGTGTCTTGTAAGCTACATCCCAAATGGGGCATTGTACTCTATGATGGGTCTAATGAGTGATAAGTAGAGGGGCACAATGACCTATTTTATCTGGATGTGAACTCTTTTGTGATTAGGTGGGCCACATAGAAGGATTTTCTAACCACTCTGGCAATGTGATTATCAAAGGAGAGATTACTATCTACTTGGGTCCCTAGATCCCTTATTACATCTTCCGTATTTAGGGAAGTACCACCTATGTGATAGTTTGTGGGTACTTTGTTTTTTCCAAAGGGGATGACTATGCACTTTTTGACATTTAGCTTGAAGCCATGATTTTGACACTAGCTGTCCATCTTAGTGAGACCCTTTTGGAGGATGTCTGTGACAGCCAGAGAGTCGATTATAGCCCCTGGTTTGCAGTCGTCTGTGAACTTGGTCAGCCATAGTCCTCCTGTGCTTGCCTGTACCTCTGAGAAGTATATGCTGAACAGGAGGGGTCCTAGAACTGAGCCCTGGGGAATGCCACTTGTAACCGGTTTAGAGTTGGACCTAGCTCCCGCAACTCTCAACATGTGGGTTCTGTCCATGAGCAAGTTGGCAACCCATCTTGTGACATAGGGGTTTATGTTCAGGCTGGTGAACTTGTCTATAATACCAGAATGAGGAATGGTGTTGAAGGCCTTTGCAAGGTCTAGGTAGGCTGTGTGTACCACCTTTCCCTCATCTATAGCCTTGGTAACTGTCTCAAAGATGTCCACCAAGTTTAGGAGGCATGATCTGCCCTTAACAAAGCCGAACTGGGTAGGGTCCAGTGTTTGGAGGTTCCCAATGTCTCTGTTAATGAGTTCCATGATGATGTGCTCCATAGCCTTGCAGACCAAGCTAGTCAGGCTTATAGGGCGATAGTTCCTGAGGTCTGTTGAGCGGAATAACCATTGCTGTGCACCACTCTATGGTTATGTAACCTGTGGAGAGGCTGAGTTTGAACAGTGTGTTTTGGTGAGGGGTTAGTTCATCTTTGAGCTCATGTAGGATGCAGCCTGGGACACTGTCCGGTCCCATTGGTGCTGTGTTTTTGGCTTTGGAGAGGGCTGTTTTAACCTGAGTGCCTGTGATTTCAGGGGCTCTACATTCTTATGGTTATGGGCCCTTTTGGAGGTGAGAGGGGGGTGAAGTTTGCACTGAATCTGCCAGGATGTTGGCAATATCGGTTGGTTCAGTGTATTTTGTGCCATTTTGCACTAACTCCGAGCAGATCTGAGCATTGCCACTTAGATTCTTGACATAGCTAAAGAATGCCTTGTGGTTATCTTTGGAGTCCTTGGCAAGTTTTCTTTTAAAGCTAGCCTTGGATGATTTTATGAGGGATCGTAGTTTCTTGCTGATACTGATCAGGGATGTCTTTCCTTCTTGGGATTTTACTCTTTTCTGCACTAGTTTCCTCCTTCTACTGTATAGCTTGTTTATGGCAGGGGTTCACCAGACTGGTTTCCTTTTCTTGGAGGAGTGAGTCTTAGTTTTGCTTGGGATAGCATGACTGAATCTGCTTACAACACCTTGGGTTCTTTTGTTAAAATACAGTTATTGCTTAGGTTTGCTGACACTTATGTAGATAGACATTTTTTGCAGCAATTCACAATCAGCACACCAACACTTTTATTTTGTCTACCTACTACACCTTGGGTGTTTTTGTTAAAACACAGTTATAACTTAGGTTTACTGACACCTGTAGAGATAGATATTTATTTGTAGCTGTTCATGATCAGCAAACATCAATAGGATGTTTGCATTTTGCAGGCTACTTACTGGTACTAATTATAGGCAGATAATGCATGCAGTTTTATGCATATAATACTGTTAGTACAACATATATTAGATTCTCATATGTCACAGGCTGTGGTGATTGAACATATAACTAATTTATTATTGTTGTATTCATTATATTGCTGTACGTTCAGCCGGTTATCATGCTGCCTGGCTCAGATGTCTGCCATATGGTTTGTCTATTGTCCACAATATTTTCGTATCACTTTTTCCTCATTTTAACAATGACACTTGGTGGCTGTTTATAGAAATCATTACATGCAGACAGTACGGCCTCTAGATTTAAACATTCATTCATTTTACAATGCTAATGACCTGGGCTTGGTTCTCTAAGCCTATACAGGTTTTCACAAAAGAATACTGATATCCTGAGAGCCAGGTATTTATAAGGTACCTCTGTGCATAACGGATGTGTCTCAGTCCCTGTGTAAATTGTCATCATTTTCATATTAAGTTCTGCTGTGCTGTTCATGGGAATGTTCTGCATGATAGACATTTGCTTTTCCTTTCTGTTGTGTTTTGCAATTAATCTTGACAGAGCATGGGACTCACGGATGCTATCCTATAAGATGGCAAGTGCATGCCAGGCTGTTGCCAGACTCTTCCGATGATGATGGTGATGATAATGATGGCAATGATGATGAAGACGTTTCACACGCCCCTGCCAAAGTCATCATGATTGCAGCCTGTAGGAGATGCCAAGCTCAGAATCGAGATTATTATTGGGGGGGGGGGGGATCCAGGAGGTTGTGACCGATGTGCTCTGAACACAGATGAGGGACATGATGGGGACATTATTTTAGGATGTGGAATGAGCTATGCACATTCATTCAGTGGGATAGGACATGAGATCATTTGTGAGGCTCTGCCCTATCAGTCAAGTTCCTCCAGTACATAAGTATTGTCTGTTTACTCCAATTGTGTTATGCTGCCAACATGCTGATTACCATATAATTGATTGGACTGTATATGCATTCTTGTGCATGCATGCCATGTAGCTGTCATGCTTATTATGTTGCTGTGTGACATTTACTTCTGCATTTGTGTCTACATGACACATATTAACACATTGCCATTTCCTCCTACATTCAGCTGTCCATGCATTGTGGCAGTTTAACTGCAGCTAGCACTGCAAGACATAATCTATAAGCATGTGTTTTGCCGGGGTAAATGACAGACAACATATTTATTTATTTATTATTTTATTTTATTTATTTATTTTACATTTGCTAACCGGGTTAGTCTGGCTGAGCTTTTGGCTCATTTTCAGTAGAGACCTGGGGAGAAAAGCTCATCAGGACTAGAAAACAATTTATTAAATTTTAGTAAAATAGTAGTAACAATCAGCTATAGGATCTTACAAGCAGAGACCTGGAGAGAAAAAAAGCTCCTCAGGCAATTCAATTATACAGAGTATTAACAGCTGGCAGACAAGTATGTCAGTTGTTACAAAGTTTTAAACAAGTAGCAGAAGAAAATGTGACTAGTTACAATATTATTTAATCTGCTTAGAGAAATGAGTTAATAGTTAGGCAGTTGCTTATTTAAAGTGTGTAGGATCTAGTTGTATTGGAGTTTGGAAACAAGAAAGGAAAGTAAGAATGGCTAGTAAGAGATGTAGGGGAGGTAGAGTATCAAGACAGACTTGACAGGTAGGTTGTTTTGAGACTGTAAGAATTAAGAGTGGTTGGAGATAGAGGAAGGGAAGAGGTAGAAGAGGCAGGGGAATAGTGTTAGAGATACATTAAGAGTGAGGTGGTGAAATAGGTAAATATGTTGTCCACTGTCCATCACTACCACTGTGGTAAGGCTTGAAACCTTGTATTGCCATATCAAGTATGTGCAACAGAAGGATATGTCATTCAGTATACTGATGAGGTGTGTTACCAGAAACCTTTATCCTGTGTTGCATGAATAAATGAGTTTGTGATAACTTTCTGCAGTTGGTTGTTGTATCTAATAGTTTAGCATGACAGTTGTCATGATGCCACACTGGCATGATGTGGTGTTGTGTGCCATGGGTTGGCAATACTGATGCCATGTGGGATCATATACAGTTATATCCTATCTGCAGTCCTCCTTTTCTGACTGCATCAGATAGTAATATAGCATTAATCTATACACAGTGTTACAGATAAATTTATTCTTTAACAGTACATTATGCCATGTTTGTTGTATCTTACATTTCCACATCCATTACTTATTCATAAAATTTCACACCTTCCACAAATAGTTGTACATATTAACTGATTATAAATGTGTGTAGACATAGTTGGATCCATAGTGACGCACAGTTTACCTTGACATGGGAGCATTCCTTGACTTACTACTGATATGCTGTCATGATGTTTACAAGAGCGTCCTCTTCTCAGTAATGAGCAGGGTGTGTGACATACACCTTCATTTTTTTATTTGACATTTATAACACAGTATATCTGTATGTGCTTGAAATTCTTAGCTTGCTTACTTATGCATGTTGATGTTACATGATTGTACATTAATGTGTATATGTGTTTTATAAACTTGGCCAGTTCTGCGGCCATCAGCAATCATTCTGCCCATGTGATATACATTTTCCATCTGGATTAAATGCATTTTGGGTTGTTTTCTATATCATCCTGTGTGCTATACAAAGGAATTTGAAGTGTGTCAACTTATCTCATCCTGCTTTTCCCTGATATGGGCCCAGGTTGTCCACCTTCCTCCCTTCCACCTACATATTTCTGTGCTATATTTTTCAGATATGTTTGCCTTTGTTGCAATTCTTGACGATTGTCATGTATTAGTTTTGACAAGTTGAACATAGGCCAAATGTATGTCCATTTTATGATGAGGGACATCTGCACACAAGTCGCTGGCTACTGCTTGCAATATGTCCTTGTTCTCATAATGTTTGTATGTTAACCAGTGTGTACTTTCATGTGCACAGCTTGCCATATTTAGTAAGCCGTATTGTTGTATTTTCGTAAATATTCTTACATATCATTGGTGTGTGTATGTGTATTGACCTTGATTTCATGTACGTTTCATTTAGGCCACTAATAGTCAGACATGAACATCTACACCTCTGTGTTGCCTGTGACATAACATATGTGTGTAACATATATGCATTCTGTTACACATTTGTTTAGGTTGTATACACTTACTTGTGAATAACGCGGGCAATGTGCTGCTTTTCTGTAGTACTTCTGTTTGGCACTGTTCTTGGCTGTTTGCCTTTCACATGGATAATTGTAGGTTTGGTTCTGTGCTCTGATGGCATTATCTAGCATTGTTAGACCTGCATTTGCTTATCTATGATGTTGCTTGGCTTCCACCTGCACTGCTGATGGACTATTTGGATATTTATTTATTTATCCAGTTTGTACTGCGATCCTAATTTATTACCCTCCAGCACACGTCTACCATTGGTTATACACATCCAGGTATGACTGCCACACAGTTTGCAACATGTTTTAACATTATAGTACATAGGTAGATATGTTTTACTGTATTTCACCATGGCAGGTGTACACCCTCACCCTGTTTGACAAATTTCCATTGCCCATGTTGTACAGGTGTCTATATTACATTGTCAAACATTTACATGTTCGAACGTCATATGGTCAACATCATATGATCGAACATGTAAATGTTTGAACGTTTCAATGGAGATCGCCGTATAGCGCAGAAATGGAAGTTTTCCATTGTCTGCACTGTAGTGCGATCTCAGAGTTGGTATATTTAAAGAGCAGGGGGTGTGGGGGTGCATGGGGGCTTGCCCTCCTGCTTAACCTTTCAGGTAGGTTTTTTCTGTTTTTTTTTTCTTTAATTTTCAAACTTTTAACAGTTCAAACATATGGTGTTCAAACTTTTAAATGTTCGATAATCTAATATAGACCTGTTGTACAGTGTGTCAGCAGTGTAACTTACCTGTCTTTACTTTTTTTCCCAATCATTATCTGTCTTCTGCTGTATTTGTTATGTGGTAGTACTTGCTGTAATGTCCTCCTCCTCCCCCTCTTTCTCTATATTTATCTTTCCTTCTATTCTTAAAAAAAGCAAAAACTGGGCCTATTCCTGCCAAAATAAAATAAATTGCCCATGCCTCTCTGACTTTCCCTCAGGTATTTCTATTCCAACATCCCTCTTGTGTGTTCTCTTCTTCACCCATATCCCACATCTCCTTTTCTATCTCCTACTTTCTTAAATATGTGCACTACGTGTGTTCCCCACACAAATCCCAAACCCATTGTTAGCATATGTTACTTGCGGCGATGTGGCCATGATTGCCCTTCACCTGAATTAATGTTTTTCTTAGAAATTTTATGGATTCCATTGGAATTCCTAACAGCAAGCAGACATATATTATTAGAACATGCCCTACAGAGATAGCAGTAGCTATCTCTTAACGTACTACAAAAGATTGCTGATGATATATATATTACATACGGCACTGGAGCTTTGAAGCAAGTATTTTTGCTAGTGAATGATTTATGGAAATATCCATATTTTCCAGAAATGTTTCTGGGCAAATTTGTGAAAATATGTATTACAAATGCCATGCAGTTTACATTGGGATAGTTGACAGACTTTTCTGTTTTATTGTATCATAACAGTCAGTTATATTCTGTAGTTGTCCTTAACCTTACTGTACAGATTCTTTCATATATATCTATATCTATATATATGAGGAATTAAAATTTTGATACAATGTCCAGCAAGTGTAATGACTGTACTTATTATATCTTTGTTTTTTGGCAGTCATCTGGTCCCTATTATGATAAGTGTTATTATGTTGCCTCTCCTGTTCTCTGTTAGAGCAAAAGTAATTATTAAAGGAGAACAAGATTCATTACCTTGCTGTTTTACATCTCCATTAACTTGTTGAGCTGCCATTGCTGCATATGAAAGTCCATTATCACAAAAATGTTCACCACTCATAGTGCGTGGGACACTTCTTGTAGCATATGAATCTTCTGAAGAAGCACAGGAGCATATATTTTCTGTTGTTGTTATGGGCCTTCAATCAGATGTCCATAAAAATGCCTTCTCCTTGCTGTAATTTTTGATGTCCCTTAGCAATTTCTTTTTTTGTGTCTTGTAGCAGCTCCTTTTCCAATTTTTTGACTTTTTGATCAACATCTTTAAATAATTGCTTAAGTTGAAAGTCCAAAAGTTGTTGCTTTAGTTTGTCATGTGTGGCTTTCATTTTTTTCTTTCAGATCTTGTCGTTTCACTCAGTCTGTGCAAACAACCAAACTGATTAGCCCAGGTCATGGCATAATCATGTGCTGCTTTCGCCCATTGATCAGAAAATAATTTATTTGTCTCATCATCTACATCAAATGGAGTTGTGGGGCATTTAAAGGCTTCAGGACCACAAGGAAAGCTTTCCAACTGGGCATATTTTTGAGAGTATGATTATACTACAATGCTGTTTTTTAAACATAGTTTTTTTAAGCTTTTTACTTAATTCTCTCATGAAAATAGTAAGTTTACTTTACCCTAAAGGTTGCATAGAATGTAAAAGCTCTGAAATACGTGCATATTCTATGGCATGCAAGAAAGAAAAAAAGGTGCTCATATCATTTGGTAAACCTCAAAATCTGACCGGTGTGTCTGCAATATTGATATCTGATCCTTGCTTTAACCTACTTGTACAAACACATCTGCACGGATACTTCATTATGTGATTGGACTCATCCCTGTCATATAAAACACATATATAAAACACAGTTGATGAAATCTTAATACAATTTAGGTATTGTTACACCTCATCAAATCTACTAACATTTGATGACAGAAGGGCATTAGGCATAAACCTCTTATAAATCCAAGAGGCACTGAAAACAGGACTTTCATAAAAATATGTTTATATTGTCACATGAAAACAAAAATGTAGGCCACTTTACTTTGCAGATCTAAACAAAATACTTATTATCTTGCATTGATTTTTTATGGAGTGTTCACAGTCCACATGGCACTTTTAAAATGTGAACTATCATTGAATTAAAAGTCCAAGAATGCAGGCCTCTCCCAGTCCTAGTATTCATCTCTGTAAGCAAATACTTGCACAAGATGCACTCTGCAGGTTAGCAGTGACGTTGATCCATTACTTCATACTTCAGAGTTTTCTTTCAAATTATCATCCATTCGGGAACAGGTTTTCTATTTTGTTGCTTTCAGGCAGTCTTCTTTTATATGTCCAGTTGTCAATTAAAACTTTATTTAGCTTTTCCTACAGGGTGCATCAATGTAGCATAAGTGCACCTTAGTGCTTATATGCTCATGGATTCAGCTGTGAAGATCATGCAAAGTAATAATCATTTCTCGAATTTTCTTTCAATCTAGCTAAAGTATCTTGTCAGCCAGATGGTTATGAGCACTTAGTGTAGTAAATCCTTTTTCCATTCATGTCTGACAACATTTATAATGAAGGGTAGCGAGCCATAAGGATTCCTTAGATATGCTGTAGGTAAACTCAAATGTCATGGATATGAGTTTATGAGATATTAAAGAAAGGAGTTCTGTTTATGAAATGTATACAAAAGGCCATCTAACTCATGAGGTGGTGACCAAGTATCAGTTATACCTCTTAACCTGGAGACATCAAAAATCAGGGCAAAGGCCCATGAAAAGTAGGTACAACTGGCAAAAAATCTGAACAATAATTAACATAATCCACGGAAACATTGGGTCACTGACCCTGTGGTTTTTGGTTATCTCTATGTCCAGGGATTCATTTTCTTCCCTGACCCGTTTATTTTCGGAAATGGGTATGGAGTTTTCACAATCGAGTGGCAGTTTCAACATACCACAAGGTCAGCGACCTAATATATCTATGGGCAACTCAAATCAAGGAGCGAGTGGTTTATCCACTAATTAACATAATTTCTGCATGCATATTAATATAATTCCACCCACTCCAGTGGAATTGTGGAATAACGACATTCAGGTCCTAATTGAGAAAATGTTCTCCAATATGACAACTTTGAAAATACACACCCTATACAGATAAAACACAACAGCATATATGTCAAAGCAACCTGTGCATCAAATGCAGCTAAGAACTTTGAAATCAGACAAAGAAAGTAACAATGTCAGAAGACATAATCGCAAACACAGATACTCAAACTAATGCAGCTAAAATTCATTTTAAATTATTCCAGATAAAATATTTATTAGCATAAGTGAGTTTTTTTTTTTTTGTCTGGGATAATATGTATGTAAATAGAACTGAAACACTAAAGCAAAAAAATGCATTTAAAATGGCAGCATTTCACAGCACGTCCATGCTTCAGTTTCTAGTCATCTGCCTCATTTCACCCCATTAAGTTCAACAATTTCAATGAGTTCTTACTTCTTAACCTTTTACAGCAAGAAATCTGGACAAAGCTATAAATAATGGGGGGACAAAGGCCCAAAAGTAGGTATAATTTTTAAATATTGGTCTTACAAACTTAGAAAGTAGACAGAATAACAGATTTTGCATTAACATAGATTTTTCTGAAGGGCATGAAGTCTGAAACTCAAATATTTGTCATTAATTTCTGGCTTATATCTTCAATGATTTGACAATGATTTGCTAGAAAACCACAATTTTATAAAAAATAGACCAAAAATATGAGGTAAAAATTTGAAGATTCCGCAAAAATGTGCAACTGAGAGATATGACTGTATTTATAACTATATTTAATGACAGACAAGGCTGATGAGCCTAAATTCCGTATTAATATGTGTAATCCAAAGCTCCACCAGCACTTGAGTTTAATGTTTGGGAGTTGATGCCTCCTCAAAGAAAACCAAGCCATCAAAATTAGAGGTGCATTATATAGCTCTCACTCAAACTTTCATCTCCAGAATGAGGAACTTTAGCCCTCATAATGTACAACAAATGGGCAAAATGTGAAACACATACTAACAACTGCAACTAGGAGCAGAAAGGTCATAGTATGGTTAAAATATGCTGGTTTTATTAAAAAAATAAAAAAGATCTGTTACTGAATTAATATGATTCATTTGTATTTATCATGAATATTAGTAAAAAAAATCCTAACACTGAATGTATGACAGAAACTTTCAATGTGGAAATTTAAGGAACACTTTTTAAGACCCAAAATTATGTACATTCCTCGTTACAAGGTTTACTTGAGATGTAATATAACAACAGTAAGACTGGCACAAGACTCGAACTACGTACTACTTTTGTAGTTAAGTTCTATGAGAACAGCATTTTAATGTCCCCATACATGACATACCCACTTCTGGAATCTTTAAACTGACAGGTGTCAACCTCCAAACAGCAAAGTACCAAGTACACCTAACAAAAGGTAAATTTGGGAAATCCCAAAGTGAGTACTACGTGAGTCAAGATCGTTCAACAAGTAAGAGACAGTTACTGTTTTTGGCAGTTTGTTCTAACTGCTTGGGGACAGTGCACCAGTTGTTCACAAAAACCTTTGTTAAAACAATAAGGCTGTGTCAAAATGAGCTGTAAAAAGTTTAATTTAAACAGTTTTCACTATGACATGTCACTCTTATCTGTGGTTGTGTAGAACGTTCATCAGAAACGTGTACCTGAAAGACATGTAATCTTGGAATATGATTAAATTTAAGTTCCTTCTTAGCAACTAGTCTTCAACTCTCTTGAACATGACAAGTAAGCTGTCTTGCCACACAGCTGGTAAGGGTGGGGGTGCGTAACTCTTAAAGGGAACCTGATTGCTCCATTCCCTGATGATTATAATGCTTTTAATCCCGTTTGTTCCTTATGAATCAAAACTAAAATTTTAGGCCATGCACTGAAACATCGTACAAAGACAGCAGAAGGGATCTTGATGGTGTTCCACAATTCTGTAATTAAAGCATAAATAATGTAAAAAAAGCAGGCACAGTCTCTGGGGTCGCTGACTTCTATGCATTTCACAAACAGTGTTGCAGCCATAAAATGAATTTAAGAGTTTCACATCTTGCCTTATCCTTTACTTTTTTCAGAAATCTGTAAAGAAAAGAAAATAATTGGAGCATATGTACTTAGTGGAAATACACCTGGTATTTCACAGCTGATCTTTGTTGAGAAGGTTTTCAAACCAGGAAGAAGGGGTATTACAAGATTATTATAGCTAAAGATGTAATGGGAAAAAGAAGGACAGAAAATTAAAACTAGATATAACAGTTAAAGCTAACTGTACCGCCTCACGAGGAACGGTCCTCATTTTGAGACTTAGAAGTTCCACATTCCATGCTGTTACACATTGAAAATGTTTGCCACACATAAAAAATATCATGGTTGTAAAAAAATTGAATCACTGGTGCTGTACTGGGTAGGGGCCAAGTAGTTCTCTTCTTTCCCACCAGAATAGTTGTGCCTGCAGGGTGTCTTGGTGCCAGTGTCATAATGCATACCCCTACATGTTGATAATGCCATAGAATAGTCTGGTGGTGATTGATGACATCAGCATGAGCATAAAAATTAAAACAAAAAAGAAGAAGAAGAAAACTCCAATCAAAATTTAAAGGGGCCATTCAGGAATTTGTGTAACCCTATTATTTTGAGCCAAAAAAACAGTAAACACCTAGGAATTCAGTAAGGTTGAAAGGTATGGTATTAAGATGTTTCCAATTTATCTTCTGTAAATCCTGAATTTCCTAAATAAATGGTTACTCTTCCAGTACAGGAATTATAATAATCCTCGTTTGAGATGAAAAAATCATGTTGGCCATCCAAAACTTCAACAATGATATTAACAGACTTATAAAATGTAGCACGACTTGGAGCAGGCACTGATGGCCTGGTAGAAGGTTTTTATTCATGTTTAGATAGAATGTACTTAAACTTTGCATCACAAAAATCACTTCTTCTTCTTCATCAGATGAAGCTGAAGTGAAAACTTAGCATGCACTGATACAGAAGAATAGAAAAAGGCTGATCTAGCTTGACACCAAGCCCATAATAATCCATGCAAGACACCTATCTGAAAACCTGAAGCTTATTTGCCAATACAGCAAGGATATGGTTAGCTAGTCTCCAGTAACCATTCTCAATGGAAGGTGAGACCATCTGAGGTTTTAAACTCAGTAAGATGAAAGTTTGTCTGTGCTGCAAACCTCCGGACTGTTCTGCCATGGAAGTCTGGGACTCAGGTTAAGTGCGACCCCTGCACCAGTGGCTCCAACCCTAGATTTTCTACTAGGAGTTAAATATCACCAAACTCATTGACACCTGTTACTATGTGAACTTGGGTAACTTAATACAGGTTCTCCTGGCACTCAAGGACTGACTTCTCTTCCATGTTAGTGGTAGTCCTTTGAGAAAATATGCCAACTTTGTGGATGAAAAGGTGGATTGAGAATTCCCAAGAATTATTTTTTCACCATTTCAGACCTGTCTGGCTATAGTGTACATTTCTCATTAGACTTCCTTTCTGTTGACCCGAATACCTTTGTTTTTTAGAAAGGAAATTAAAGCCTTTTGTATTCTGATTATAGTGGATTCCATAACATTCCTGCTGTGCTGACAATGTTCAATACCAGCATCAGTCCTCACAAATGATAATCATTTCTGTAAGTTATTTGTCTGCTACATTTATATTTATTCATACACTTTGACAGATTGGCAATTAAAACTTCCCAAAATAGAGTTTCAGGAAAATTAAGCATTTAGATTTTGAAGATAATGCTGCAGTGTTATGCATTAAAAAATAATTTGTAGGAGATGTGAGGTGTTCATTTACTGAGACAGTGAGAGGAATCCATTAGAACACATTCCATCTCTGTAGCTAAACCAAAATGATATGCTTATCTGTGTCAGTGGCTGCTTGTATGGGATTTTGTTGGTACATATTGTAAAAGTAAGAAATTACTAGTTCACGTATATGCCAGGAGAAAGAAACTGCATAATGTTATCATTTATGCTTATGGTGATTATTCTTGAAAAAGATAAATATGTACATCCTGAAAATGAAATGCCTGAATTTATTATAGTCTGACATTCAGATATGCCATTATGATGTGCGTGTGTGTGTGTGTGTGTGTGTGTGTGTGTGTGTGTGTGTGTGTGTGTGTGTGTGTGTGTGTGTGTGTGTGTGTGTGTGTGCGTGCGTGCACACGCGCACCTATATATCATATGTGCATTATACAAGGCCAGATTCATTTCTGATGTACTTATGTTATACTCTTTCTTTCATTCATTCATTCATTCATTCATTCATTCATGTATTCATTCTCTGGTTTCCCATGTAATTATATTTGGAGTTACTAGGAACTGAAATCTATTACAACACTAAGTGGGTGCAGTCTATAAAACCTTGATTGGATACAGCCAGACTGTCTAAGACTTGTTACATAACAACTTAAATATAAATATGAGCCATTTAAATAAGAAACAAGTACAGATTTGATCTGCATACAGATACTCAGACACAAGACTGATCCTGGTATATTTAGGACTACATGACCTTTAATTAGCCCTCAGGCTGATATTCATATTCAGGGACTTAACAAATGACTTAAGTTTATCCGTGGATAGTGGCACTATGCAGATATGCAGCTAACATTAGCAAAAGTCATTTGCAGTGAATAATAAAAAGCTAAGACATTTTTGAAAACACGCCCATTTCTCGCAAAAGTATAAGTTCTGTAAAGTTCAGAATTAGGAAATTGCAAATTACTTCACAAAATCCTGAGAGTTTGTTACTTTTTTTTCTGAATATTGTGGGCAAGCATAGCTAAGAGCAGTCATGCATAAAACATTTAAAGAAAGCCGAGGGCTGTGCAATGATTAAACCTGATTTTTTTAAAAAAAAAGAAAAGGGATTTATAATGTTTTATATACGGGTATCCTTTTGTGGTAACCCTGATGGATCATTAAATAACAGAAAGGGGGAGATAGGAAAGATTGAAAAACAGGAGACAAATAAGGCGGGGCACAACAACAAGAGCATTTGTGTTGGGGGAGGTGGGAGAGGATTGGCACTATGTTTTTGTTGGGGGATAGACCCTGTTAGAGTTTCACTTTTTTATTCTTTTTTTTTAATATGAGAGGGTAGTGTGGGTTGAAAATAGGTAAGGGGGTATAGAAGAAAGGATATAGAAAGAAGTGCTCAGGAAGTGCTAGCATGAGTCCCAGTCCACAGACCCTCAAGCACATCCATTGCCAGATGGTGTTGCAGTGGAGGACTCTGAAATTGAGATGGTAGGGGCCTGCATTTGGGAGATATCAAGTGGGAGAGCACATCTTCAACACTCTGAAGAGATACTTCAACTGGCTGAATTCTGTCTACTACCTTCACTACCAAGCTCCATCGCTCCCTTTCGGTAAGGCTTGCCAGGCTGCAGCGTGCTGGGTGCCTGCAGGACTAGTCTCTACCCCACCCCTGTGAGAAAGTTCTTAGACTGGCAAAGGGTGAATATTCCTTAGCCTACCTCTATAAAGGAAAACAAATGGGAGAAAAATAAAACAATAATGGAGAAAGAAATCCGTAATGAAAATAAGAAGGAAAAAAAAGAAAGAAAAGGGTGAGGAGCGAGAAAAGAGAAAACGCACAATAAGTGCACACAACATGTTTACATGCCATTTCATATACTACTGAAACATAACAGTAAAACCTTTATTGAAGTAAAATGTGTGCGTGGGAAGTGCTTCTGCCTAAAACGGGAGTAGTCGTTTGGGAAGAGTGTGTCCACCTGGGAAGAATGATAAGAGCAGGGCTTATACCTGATGAATTCAGAGGGCAAGTGCTTGTAAGTATTTTAAAGGGAGTGCGTTCCTCTCAAGTTCTGTACATACAATACATTCAATGCAGAACCAAAATACCCTTTGCAATTATTAGAAATAATAAATTAAAACGTTTAATGCTGTTTATAGTTACATATTTGTCACATTAGCTTGAACTTTAATGATTTCTGGTTTATTTATTTCACCTGCAAAGCTATAAAATATTTCCTTATGACCCAATACAGAAAGTAGTTTTAAAAAGAGTGCAACTGTTTTACATGGACATATTTCTTTTTTTTATTTTTACAGTAAAAACCTGATAAATTGACCCTTCACTAGGTTCCTTTTACAGTGAAATTACAAAAACTACTAATTCCTTTGAGACTAAGGTATACAGGAAGGATACTTACGTCAATTCGTTCCTTCATTATGATAGCGGACACCCAATTCACTGTAAAAGGAACCTAGTGAAGGGTCAATTTATCAGAGGGTCAAGGATGACCAGTAATGAGGACTTCACCAAGGAATGTGACAAACTGGAAGAGATGTTTATTGATAGAGGGTATCCCAAGAGATTTGTTAGGGACTTTAGAATGGAAGTAATAGAAGCAAGGAGGGACAGATTTAAGCCCATTATAGGGCAGAAAGAAAATAACTTTAATGACAATAATATGACAGAAAAGACAAAGTATGAACAGTCATTGGTATTGGAATACAACAGTCTGAATATAAAGGTTAAAGAACTGTTTCAAAAGGAATGGCAGAGATTTAAGGATCTCACAGACTTGGATGGATTGGCTGAAACAAACCCAAAAGTAGTGTTCAAAAATTCCTTAAATATTAAAGGGATATTAGAAACAGGGAATGGTAGAAAAATGGTAATAGGTGATAGAGCTGACTCAGGTAAGGTGGGGACATTTAGATGTGGCAAATGTAAACAATGTGAATATGTGATAAATCAGGAGAAACTCTACTTGGTTAGTAGGGAACTGTGGGTACAAAGCAAGGGGTACTTTAATTGTGAATCAAAAGGGTTGGTTTATTTGGTAACTTGTAAAAAATGTTCTTCCTACTATGTAGGCAAAACTGAAAGATCCCTAAAACAGAGGATCTATGAACACATGTACGATATCAAAAAACACAAAGAAACAAATGCATTATATAGGCACACAAAGGAATGCAAAGAATATAAATTTAGTTTCTTTGTGTTGGATCAAGTAAAGGTAGATATTAGAGGTGGCCCCTGGGAGGAGAACATAGGGTACAAAGAATTATGGTGGCAGATAGCCCTAGAAGCCAATAGAACTCCGGGCCTGAATGAATATATCTCTATTCTGCCACTTTTAAAACTAAAAGCTGCTAGAACATAGTACATTGAAAAGAAGTATAATGCAAATGACCAGCAGATGGCGTCAACCCCTATTAAATAAATATTTACACTTCTTTTAATAAACAAAGTAAATTTGAATATATGCTACTGAATTGTACATACATACAAATGAAATTGTGCATTGGATTATTTTAATTAAGGTAACAAAGAAGACAGTGGGAAATAATACATATATATTTTTTCATAAGATTTTGTTATAATAAAAGGAATTTATGGTTTTAATTTAACATATTTAATGAGATTTTAAGGAAGTGAAACTTGATTTGCTCTTTTTAAAATAAGTGTGCATTATGATTGGATAGATACATAATTAATATATATAAAAGGAAGGAAATGCTAAGCTAATGTGTTTTATCTGATGAAGTCTTTTACTGGACGAAAACGCAGTGATTTACAAATAAAGCGTTCATATTGGAATACTACCCTTCACTTCTCTTTGACTTCTATTTTTATTTCATTGGTAACTAATTCGGAAGTTGTCCGTGGTTTTACTTATTGGTTCGGTGTACGGAATGGAGAAGGGGAAGGATACACAGCCTGGCAATGATGACAGCAGCCAGGCAAGAAAGCTTATAGGACAATTGACAGCTTTGGTAGATCTTCTAACGCCTCTTTGCGAGACTATGGTGGTACGCACACAACATCCGGAAGTGGGGAAAGCTGCCGACGGACTGGGAAGACGCCAACCTCAATCTAAGAGGAAGAGACAATGCCTAGATGTGGAGAGAAGTAATGAGGACGGCCCAGAACCGAACGGTCCAACGTTTAATGCAGCAGCAACACCCATCATTTTCCACGATGTTGAAAGTGACTGTTTTGAAGACAGCGTCAATATTGAAATTGAACCGCAAGCGCGGTCACAACAAGGTACTTTTTACATCTCTAACACGTTAGAGATGAACAAATGGCTTAAAGAACCATATGCTTTTAAGTTTGATGAAAGAAATAGAAAACAGACCTACAATAATGACTCTTTCAGTCAAAAAATAGAATGTGTCTCTAAATTAATGTATAAATATAAAGCTACCATTATAGAGAATGGCTATTTGAAGGAATGTTTGCACAGAAACATAGTCCCTAAGGGACTACGAACATGGAAATATCCGAATAACGTACAGATAGGTTCTGTGTTTCATAAAGATTTAGTTAAAGGTTTTAATAAATGTGGTTTAGATATTGTAAGATGCATTATTGATGAGAATGAAAGGAACTTAGAAATGATTAATGATCAAATCAATGAACTGGATTCACACATAAAGGAAGATTTAATATTTGAAATTAGAGAAGAGAAACAGAAATACTTTAATATAAAAGGGGAGATTGAACACAGATGCAAAGGGTTGGTAGAAAGGAAGACAGAAAAATTAAGAAGAGATATAATGGAATATGAAAATAATACAAGTTACCCAAATCCAGTATATAACACAGTACCCTTATACCAGAAATTTAACAAACAGAAGGGTGAAAGGAGATATATTACAGAGAAAAGAATATCTCACAGAGAAACATATAACCCAGACAATGATAATGACTTCCCACCACTTGAGATACAACAAAATGACTTTAGTCCAAAAGAAAGAAATTTTGGAAATTTTCACAGGGGAGGGGGGTCAAGAGGAAGGGGGAAATACACGCACTAGAATCCTCCACCAGTATTGCAGAAAGGAATGACAACATAACAAAGGAAGGTAATACATACACTCTCAATGCATTCACCATATACAACTTTAGCAACATAGAGCTTACCAAAGAACATTTTACACTAATGGAGAGAGGTTTCAAATTCATCCCAACAAGAAGAGGGGAAAGAGTTGAAACTATATTGGATATGAAAATATTCCTCAGAAAGATGAATTTGGAACTGTTATACAGCAATGAAGAATATGGTATAGATAGGAGAAGTATATATATGACAGAAGAAAAAAGAATATTAAAGAAAAAAATCCATATTTAATCCACCCATTCACACACAACTCAAGAACTTTGAAAAAGTAATGGAAAATGGTATTAAAAAGTTGGATAAAAAGATAAAATATGGTAAGAATTTGGGAGATAGAGAGAAAAGGATGTTGGATGAATTAAAAAACAACAAAGAAATTAGAGTTATGAAGCCCGATAAGGGCGGGGGGGTGGTTATTATGGATGTGATTGAATATGAAAGCAAAATGAACGATATTCTCATGAATGAAACCAAATATAAAGTAGTTTCTCGAAATTAGATATATTTAGCATACAAAAAGATAGACATGACACTACAGGATATGGTCACAGAAAAAGTAATGGATGAAAAAATGTATTCCTTCCTCAAGACCAACAAACCTAAAATACCAGTTATTTTCGGCATACCGAAAATACACAAGAATAGGGAAGACCCTCCTTTTAGGCCGATAGTATCGGCAGAGGGGTCGAAAACTACAAATTTAGTGAGGTTTATTGATGTCAAAACAAAACATATATGGAAAAACAAAACAGCTATTTTAAGAGATTCTTGGGACTTATTAAGAGCATTAGTCCCTGAATTATATGACAAAGACATACTATTCGTGACCATAGATGTTGTGGACCTTTTTGGTTCTATACCATACGAAGAAGGAATCAGAATGTTTGAGGATGAAGTATATGGTGACAAAACATTGACATTTGAGGATAAAGTAGTTTGCACATGTCTGATGGACTTAATACTAAGAAACAACTTTTTTGTCCATAATGGAGAGTTTTTTCAGCAAACTCAAGGGGTGGTAATGGGTGCAGCCTGTGCACCCAGTTTTGCCAATTTGGTGCTGGCTAATTGGGAAGACAAATATATTTTTCCTTCAAATTATTCGCAATACTGTAAACTGTACAAAAGATTTCTAGATGATATAATAATCTTTTGGACTGGGGGGGGTGTGAAAAGTTAAAGGAATTTATTAAATACATAGGAAATACAACAAATTTCCTTAAATTTACGTATGCCACATCTAGTAATAGTATTGCATATTTGGATTTAGAAATTACAAAAACTACTAATTCTTTTGAGACTAAGGTATACAGGAAGGATACTTACATCAGTTTGTTCCTTCATTATGATAGCGGACACCCAATTCACTGTAAAAGGAACCTAGTGAAGGGTCAATTTATCAGAGGGTCAAGGATGACCAGTAATGAGGAGGACTTCACCAAGGAATGTGACAAACTGGAAGAGATGTTTATTGATAGAGGGTATCCCAAGAGATTTGTTAGGGACTTTAGAATGGAAGTAATAGAAGCAAGGAGGGACAGATTTAAGCCCATTATAGGGCAGAAAGAAAATAACTTTAATGACAATAATATGACAGAAAAGACAAAGTATGAACAGTCATTGGTATTGGAATACAACATTCTGAATATAAAGGTTAAAGAACTGTTTCAAAAGGAATGGTAGAGATTTAAGGATCTCACAGACTTGGATGGATTGGCTGAAACAAACCCAAAAATAGTGTTCAAAAATTCCTTAAATATTAAAGGGATATTAGAAACAGGGAATGGTAGAAAAATGGTAATAGGTGATAGAGCTAACTCAGGTAAGGTGGGGACATTTAGATGTGGCAAATGTAAACAATGTGAATATGTGATAAATCAGGAGAAACTCTACTTGGTTAGTAGGGAACTGTGGGTACAAAGCAAGGGGTACTTTAATTGTGAATCAAAATGGTTGGTTTATTTGGTAACTTGTAAAAAATGTTCTTCCTACTACGTAGGCAAAACTGAAAGATCCCTAAAACAGAGGATCTATGAACACATGTACGATATCAAAAAACACAAAGAAACAAATGCATTATATAGGCACACAAAGGAATGCAAAGAATATAAATTTAGTTTCTTTGTGTTGGATCAAGTAAAGGTAGATATTAGAGGTGGCCCCTGGGAGGAGAACATAGGGTACAAAGAATTATGGTAGCAGATAGCCCTAGAAGCCAATAGAACTCCGGGCCTGAATGAATATATCTCTCTTCTGCCACTTTTAAAACTAAAAGCTGCTAGAAAATAGTACATTGAAAAGAATTATAATGCAAATGACCAGCAGATGGTGTCAACCCCTATTAAATAAATATTTACACTTCTTTTAATAATATAAAGTAAATTTGAATACATGCTACTGAATTGTATATACATACAAATGAAATTGTGCATAGGATTATTTTAACTAAGTTAACAAAGAAGACAGTGAGAAACAATACATATATATTTTTTCATAAGATTTTGTTATAATAAAAGGAATTTATGGTTTTAATTTAACATATTTAATGAGATTTTAAGGAAGTGAAACTTGATTTGTTCTTTTTAAAATAAGTGTGCATTATGATTGGATAGATACATAATATATATAAAAGGAAGGAAATGCTAAGCTAATGTGTTTTATCTGATGAAGTCTTTTACTGGACGAAAACGCAGTGATTTACAAATAAAGCGTTCATATTGGAATACTACCCTTCACTTCTCTTTGACTTCTATTTTTATTTCATTGGTAACTAATTCGGAAGTTGTCCGTGGTTTTACTTCTTTGTAATAAATCACTATCATACCCTCTAAGTGTAAAGTCATTAGTCATAGCTATAATTTCAGATCTGAACCCATCATCAGTTGTATTAAGTCGGCTAGCTCTTAATAATTGGCTTTTTACCACTCCCTTATAGACATATCTAGGATACATACTGTTGTTATGTACATACCTAGTAGTTTGTACATCCTTTCTGTAAATAGAGTTATGCACATTACCATCTATTTTAAATAATCAGACATCCAAAAAGTTTATTTCATCCAACGAACAACACATATCAAAGCATAAGAAGTTAGTAGTACAATGTAATTGTTGTACAAATGCATCTAGATCAAGCCTTGTCCCTGCCCATAGCAACATGATGTCATCAACAAATCGCTTGTAAAATAGTAATCCATTATTTACAAAATTAGCAGATTCAGTATTGAAAATATAGAGTTCTTCCCATCTAGCTAGTACAATATTTGCATAGCTATTCCCTATGGGTGTCCCTATAGCTACACCTAATATTTGATGGTAAATTTCATCATTAAACATAAAAACATTGTTATCAAGAACTAAATCAAGAAGAGAACAAATGAGTGATATCTTGTTAGCTGTAAAGCTACCATATTTTACCAAAAATTCTCTCACATATTGTACACCTATATCGTTGGGAATAACTGTAAAGAGAGATTTCATATCCATTGTAACAAAATAGACATCCATAAGATTTTTACTAGTTATGAAACTTCTACTATGCTGTAACAAAGGCTTAAGCTGTTCCTTCAGGTATTTTGATATAGTCGTTGTAGCCCATTGTCCTCCTGAGACTATAGTTTTCATAGGAGGTTTTTCTAAATTCTTATGAATTTTTGGTAGGCCATATATAAGGGGGCACACTGGATGCTCAATATATAGGAAGTTGTATTCTTCAAGTATAATAGCCAATTGCATGAGATGGTCATAGAGTTCACTTTTTATTCTATAAATAATGTTATTAAGTTCTATCTTACTAATAATTTGAAAGGTTTGTGCATTACTTAAAAATTCCAACACTAACTCTTTATATTGATTATTACTCATAATTACTGTTTTACCCCCTTTGTCAGCTGGCTTATACCACATCATTCCTAGTACAAAGCTGAATTAAGGCATTATTTTCTGTCTTATTCAGATTACAAAATGTATCAGGTCTACCTTCGCTAAATAAATCATATATGTCGTTCTCACACATCTTAAGGAATGTAGTTACAGTTGCTGAACTCATTGGTATGGTATGAATGTGGTACTCCTTTTCAAATCAAAATAATAGTTACTAGAAGCATCATTAAACAACAATTTTAAGTCCAACTTCCTAGCAAACATATGTAGTTCAGTTAATGAGTCATTCAAAAGACCATTCACATAAAGAATAAATGATAAACCTCTGTCTAATACCTGTAATTCAAATGTATTAAATTCAATATTAGACAGATTAACAACAGCATGTCCTAATAAGTTCTCTTGCTTCTGGTAGTTGGTTCTACCTTCAGAATTGCTCCCAAATCCTTCTGTGTTTGTTGCATGTTCTTCTTCAGCATTTCTCTCAGATTCCCTCGATCTTTCCCCAGGTACACATACAGTATCTTTCACAGAAAATACTGCTAGTTATGTAAAATGGTTAAACGTTTTATCACTAATACAATTCAGTGAAAAAGTGAACTTTAAGAATCAAAAGTTTTTTCCTTACTATAGAACTCTGGCCTTCTTACCTCTACCTGCTCTACCCACTCAGCTAGCTGGTCAGGCCTATGCTTCTGCAAATCATCAAACAAGTGACAATACTGCAGGCTGGAGTAGGTTCCACCTGTCAGGGTTGACAGGTGGTCACCCAACTCCTACCAGATATCTATTTTTGCATTTGCTATGGTGAGGACATGTCTCAATCCTTTCCTGATAAGAATTATTGAGTAGGTAGAGGATACTGACTGCTTCCTTGTCAGATCAGCTTGGGGCACAACCTCATGCCTTTCCAAATGATGCCATCATTCGAAGTGCCAGAACAACAACAAGGAAAGTATGTTCTGGGATATATTAATCAGGGTTAGACCCACTCTCTGTGGGGTGTGACATCACTCTAACTGATATTATTGGCAAGTTTGGTTTAACTAAAATTGCTTTGTCATATATACTTTTTTTTTTCTTAAGGGAAACCAGTTACCTTTCCCTTCTATGCTTGAGTAAAATAGAAACATATGATGAATAAATGTTATTGCTAATGATCATTGGTAAGGATTATTTTTTGCACCATACCACCAGCAACACATATAGTACAGCAACATTTTTCTTCTAATTTTTTTTTTTTGTGGGGTCTTAAATGTCATTATGTGTGTCACTTTTAAGTGTAAGGAGCTTATGCTTTGTTGAAGGTTCTGGGGTGTGACACATAATATTGCATGGGGAGGGATTACAATTCAGATTGCTGCAACCTTGACATTCACATGACTCCATTTTGCATTTTTAACCACATTCTGAGTTTGATTAGTCTAGGGCCATTTACACATTCATGCAGCAAGCTTGTGACAGCTGACAAGCGTTATGGACTGTGGAGCAGACCGCAGCCTGCCTGTGTCAGTCTGATGTGCATGGCACTTTAACTTTTCAGAGTTCTGCATTGTCTTAATTTTTGCCTGACTGAATTATTTTATATATTTGCTGACTGAATTATTTTATATATCTGCTGGCATTGTTTTTTGTTTCTGATTGTATTACCTCAGCAAGAGCCTGCCTGGGAGTCCTACAGCAGCAGAGAGAGAAAAGGGAGACTTTGAATGGATTAAGTACTTCTGTTTTGCATTTTATTGCTTATTTTTGCCATCTGCATTATTCCAACCATTTTTTATCAGCTTTGCTACTTGTTTGAACTGTTTTTTTTTTTTAATTTTTATACTGTTTGCACTTTAATTGATAATTTTTATGTGTTTTTCAACTGTTTAACTGTTAAGGGCTATACGCTCAAGTGCAATAGCCAGTTTTCTGCTTTAAAAGTGCTTGTATTCCTGTATCTGCTTTAACTTTTGAAAAACAAAACAAAAAATAAACCCCCCAAAAATCCTATCTCTCTATTCGTTCCCCGCCTTTCTAGTACCAGTAGCATCCGTTTTTCAGATTTTGCTGAATTCTGGGCTGTTTGTAAGTTTCTGTATTGCCTAGACCTTTCTAATATAGAGGAAATCTTCTCTGTCCATCAGTGAGAGTGGAGAGTTTTGAACAGCTTATCTGTCATTGGAGGAGTAGTTTCAGCTCAGAGTCTATAGCTTTATTGACCATTTTGGGCTATTTCTATCCCTTTAATATTTCTGTTTAAAAACCCATGTTTGTGCATTTTTTGCACTTGTATTACTTCAGCAAGAGCCTGGCTGGGTGTCCTGCAGAGTCCTACAGCAGCAGAGAGAGAGAAAAAGGAGGCGTTGAGTGGATTAACTACCCCTGTTTTGCTTTTTATTGCTTATTTTTGCTAGCCGCATTATTCTGACCATTTTTATTAACTTTGCTACTTATTTGAACTGTTTTTTTTTAATTTTTATACTGTTTGCCCTTTAATTGATCATGTTTATCTCTTTTTCAACTGTTTAACTGTTAAGGGCTATACACTCAAGTGTGATAGCCAGTTTTCTGCATTAAAAGTGTTTGTATTCCTGTATCTGCTTTAACTTTTGAAAAAAAACAAAAAACAAAAACAGAAAAATCCTATCTCTCTATTAATTTCCTGCCTTTCTAGAACCAGTAGAGTCCAGTTTTCAGATTTTGCTGAATTCTGGACTGTTTGTAAGCTTCTGTGTTGCCATGACCTTTCTGAGATCAAGGGAAGCTTCTCTGCTCATCAGTGAGAGTGGTTAGCTTTGAACGGCCTATCTGTCATTGGAGGAGTAGTTTCAGCTCAGAATCTGTAGTTTTATTGGCCATTTTGGGCTATTTCTATCCCTTTCATCTTTCTGTTTCAAAACCTGTGTTTGCATGGTTCTTGCACTTGTATTACCTCAGCAAGAGCCTGCCTGGGAGTCCTGCAGAGTCCTACAGCAGCAGAGAGAGAAAAGGGAGACTTTGAGTGGATTAAGCACCTCTGTTGTGCTTTTTATTGCTTATTTTTGCTAGCCGCATTATTCTGACTGTTCTTTATTAACTTTGCTATTTATTTGAACTATTTTTTGAAATCTTATACTGTTTGCAATTTAATTGATCGTTTTAAGTGTTTTTCAGTTGTTTAACTGTTAAGGGCTACACACTCATGTGTGATGACCATTTTTCTGCTTTAAAAGTGTTTGTATTCCTGTATCTGCTTTAACTTTTGAAAAAAAAAAAAAAAAAAAAAAAAAAAAATCCTCTCTCTCTATCCATTTGCTGCCTTTCTAAAACCAGTAGAGTCAGTTTTTCAGATTTTGCTGAATTCTGGGCTGTTTGTAAGTTTCTGTGTTGCCCAGACCTTTCTAAGATAGAGGGAAGCTTCTCTGTTCATCAGTGAGATTGGTAAGCTTTGAACAGCCTATCTGTCGCTGGAGGACTGGTTTCAGCACAGAATTTGTAGTTTTATTGGCCATTTTGGGCTATTTCTATCCCTTTCATCATTCTGTTTAAAAACCCGTGTTTGCGTGGTTTTGTGCATTATGCAGTGGCGTTTTACTACAGTTAACCTATTCCCAGTGCCAGAAAGTCTGCTCTTCAGATTTTCCCTCAGATTTCTGTTCCCTTAGAACTAGCCAGTTTTCTAGTTTTAGCACTCAAGGCTGTTTCTTTGTGCACAGCACTGTCCAAATCTTGTTGCAAGCACTAAATAATCTACAAATTACTGCAGCACTCAACTTTCCTCACTTATCAAGAGGAAATCAGTTCTTAGTGCTTAAATTAATAAGTACTAACCAGGCATATCTAAGTGTCAGCTCCTGCTGTTTTCTCCTGTCCACTTGATGTATCTGAGCATCTTGAGGCAATGTAGCAATTGCCTCATGTACACTGACAATCTTCTCCTTCTACCATACAACACTACAACCTGTGAGAGATGCACTTATATAGCTAAACTGGAAGCAAAGCTCTCCCCATTCAAGACTGGACTAGACAGTCAAGAGGTGAAGGTAAACACCTCACTGCACTCTACACATAGTCCATGAAAACCTGCACCACCCAAACCCACACATAGTAACACAAAACACACACCTGCATTTATGAAGGCTCTCAATAAAAATCTGCCAAAACAACAGAGACCTCCAAAGCTGAAACGCAAGCAACCACCACCACCCAACACTAGCCAAATGACACATAGTCCATAAAATCAGTGTGCCTCTCAACCTCAGCCCATAAAGCAAAACAATGTACCCAACACACTAGTCATTGGTGACTCTATAGTCAGGTACACTGTTGTCCCTCTCACCAGGCTAAACAAGGAGAAGGTTACTGTCAGCTGCCTGTCAGGTGCCAGGATCCACCATATAATGCACACACTCAGGTCACTTCACAACAAGTACAAATATGTCTCTGTCATTCTCCATGTTGGAGTGAATAACCTGAGATGTACCTCCCTGGACTACATGAAAAGAGACATGGAGGAGCTCTCTGACCATGTAGCCCAGCCAGGTATGACACTAGCCCTGTGTAGCATCCTGCCATCACCAAGAATGATATCACAGTATAAAGAAAAAAATTATCAATTTCAACAATTGGCTTTGTTTCTGGTGTCATTCAAAGAGGATCCAGTGTCTGTCTGCCTGGGATGACATGCTCGACAAGCCACACTGCTTTGCTAGAGACGGCTAGCACCTGTCACCCTTAGGCTTTTGAATACTGGCCAAGGATCTTGCCACCCCCATAGTGCCTTTTTTAGGCAAGGCTCAAAAGACAAACCCACCACCATAAATAGCACAAGTAACAAAAAACTGAGGGTAATGCTACTTAATGCCAGAAGTCTAAACCTCACAATGCACACACTCGAGGCACTCTTCAGTATGGAGAAAATCAATATATGTGCAGTAACAGAAACCTGGTTTAAGGCTCCAGAGAGCACCCCAGCACTACCAGGCTACAACTCATACCATACATTTTGGCCACAGAACCCAGACTGAAATACAAAAGGTGGGGGTGTATCCATATTCATGAAGGATACCCACACCTCCAGGTTAGTGGCACAGCACGATGCTTCAGAGATCATCCACGTGCAACTATCAACAGGCAAAACTGCAATTCAAATTGTAGCTTGCTACAGATCACCCACCATGTCCCAGGACCCCCATTTCGCATTTCAGGAAACACTGGGAAATATAACGGTCCTACCAAACACCCTAATATTGGGTGATTTCAATTACCCAAACATTAATTGGGAGAACTACTCAAGTACTAACTCCCTTGCCCAACATTTCCTAGAATTTATAAACTCAAATGCCCTGGATCAACTGGTCAACACTCCCACCAGAGGTGACAGCATATTGGACCTGGTCATTACCAACATGGGCGACCAGTGCTCCACACCGGAGGTCAACCCCTCACTGGTTAGAGCTGACCATAAACAAATCACTTTGGATATCCACATTCTGCCCTCACCCCCGGACAAGGAAACTACCGTGAAAAACTTTTCAAAAGCAAACTTCACATTACTTAAGACCAAGGTGGAAAGCTTCAGGGGCCCCCATGCTAAAGGATAATATTGTCCAAGCTACAAAATCCTTTACTAATGCATTCTACAGGCACCTACAAGAATGCATGGATTGTGCTATCCCAAGCAAAACCAAGACTCATTCCCCTAAGAAAAGGAAACCAGTCTGGTGGACTCCTACCATAAACAAGCTATACAATAGAAGGAGGAAACTAGTACAGAAAAGAGTAAAATCCCAAGAAGGGAAGACATCCCTGATCAGTATCAGCAAGAAACTATGATCCCTCATAAAATCATCCAAGGCGAGTTTCGAAAGAAAAATTGCCAAGGACTCCAAAGATAACCACAAGGCATTCTTTAGCTATGTCAAGAATCTAAGTGGCAATGCTCAGATCTGCTCAGAGCTAGTGCAGAATGGCACAAAATACACTGAACTGACCGATATTGCCAACATCCTGGCAGACAGGTTCAGCACAAACTTCACCCTCTCACCCCCAAAAGGGCCCATAACCATACCAGAAACATGTAGAGCTCCTGAAATCACAGACACTCAGGTTAAAACAGCCCTCTCCAAAGCCAAAAACACAGTATCAATGGGACCGGACGGTGTCCCAGGCTGCGTCCTACATGAGCTCAAAGATGAACTAACCCCTCACCTAAACACACTGTTAAAACTCAGCCTCTCCACAGGCTTACGTACCCATAGAGTGGCACACAGCAGCGGTTATTCCGCTCCACAAAGGTGGAGCCACAACAGACCCCAGGAACTATCACCCTATAAGCCTGACTAGCTTGGTCTGCAAGGCTATGGAACACATCATCATGAAACTCATTAACAGAGACATTGGGAACCTCCAAACACTGGACTCTACCCAGTTCGGCTTTGTTAAGGGCAGAACATGCCTCCTAAACATGGTGGACTTCTTTGAGACAGTTACCAAGGCTATAGATGAGGGAAAGATGGTACACACAGCCTAGCTAGACCTCAGAAAGGCCTTTGACACCATTCCACATTTTGATATTATAGACAAGCTCACCAGCCTGAACATAAACCCCTACATCACAAGATGGGTTGCCAACTGGCTCATGGACAGAACCCACATGGTAAGAGTTGCAGGAGTTAGGTCTGACTCTAAACCGGTTACAAGTGGCACTCCCTAGGGCTCAGTCCTAGGACCCCTCCTGTTCGGCATATACTTCTCAGAGGTACAGGCAAGCACAGGAGGACTATGGCTGACCAAGTTCCCAGATGACTCAAACTAGGGGCTATAATTGACTCTCTGGCTGATACAGACATCCTTCAAAAGGGTCTCACTGAGACGGACAGCTGGTGTCAAAATCATGGCCTCAAGCTAAATGCCAAAAAGTGCATAGTCATTCCCTTTGGAAAAACAAAGTACCCACAAACTACCACACAGGTGGTAGTCCCCTAAATACGTAAGATGTAATAAGGGATCTGGGGACCCAAGTAGATAGTAAACTCTCCTTTGATAATCACATTGCCAAAAAAAAGCTTTTACATCCAGATCAAAAGAGGTCATTGTGCCCCTCTACTTATCGCTCATCAGACCCATCATAGAGTACAATGCCTCATTTGGAATGTATCTTACAAGACACCTGCTACAGCTGGAAAGACCACAGAAGTACCTCACCAAGTGCATCACTGGCCTCAAACAGATGCCCTATGCAGCTCGACTGAAGAAACTCCAGCTGTACTCAGTTGCATACCGCCTACTCAGAGGTGATCTTTGCCTGACATACAAGGCCATGTCCAACCCAGAACTGATGGACATGCTCCACCTAAAGAAAAGCTTATCCCTTTGAGCCACATGCTCTAGGGATCTAAACTTCACCACAACAATAAATAGGACATGCTGGAGGGCTAGATTCCTGTCGCAGCGACTTCCCATGCTTTGGAACAAGATTCCAATTTACATTAGGCAGAGCTCCTCACTAACACTCTTCAAGAGAAACCTTGATGAGTGGATGGGAAACAGAAAGTTTACCCCAGGGATCACTTCAGTGGCTCTGCTGGACAGAGGCACAGGGAACTAATCTAAGGGGGCGGTGAAAGCCAACACATTCTGGGTAGGCTTAAAAAGGCCTTTGGGCAGATAGCCTAGTACCTATCTATGAACATTTGTACTTTTCTAGATACAACTAGTAGATTTATGCATCCAGATACCCATAGATGCTAGAGTTTAGTGTACATGCCAACTGTTAATCATTTCCTGTGGTATATCTTGGCCATTGTGAGGTATGCTCATCTTTTTATATTGACAAGACTGACAAGAGGTTTCGAGATCGAATAAGGGGGCATGTTTATAACATAAAAATGCTATAAACACCAATGCAGTTGCTAAGCATGTTATGGAATATGGTCCTACAAATGTATTAGATTTATGGTAGTTGAAACCATTCATCCCAGTGAACATGGGGGGTGGGGTGCACATTAGGAATAGGACAGAAATCTCTGAATTGAAATGGATTATCAAAATGTGAGCCACTAGGGGGAGAGGACTGAATGATAAGATCTCCATCAAACCAGTTTTACATGCTAGGCAATTTTCTGGATAGATTTTATTTTACCATCCACACACATAGGTATATATATTATATATACTTTTTTACTGTTATTTTTATTGTTTTCTAGTATATTAATTTGATGTTTTTTGTAGACTTGTGTATTGATTTTTATTACTAGCATCAGGATCTGGTGCTTTAATAGGTGATTTAAATATTTAATTGTTTAATTATATCTGCCCTTTTACTGGCTTTTTGATATTTAAATATAATGGATTTTTACTTGAATTTGTCAGGTGAAGTGGCTTACTTGGCTGTGAAAGTGCTTGCAATAAATACGTTTTTATGTTGGTATTCCTTGCCGTGGTTTGGTTCTTCACTTGTTATTTTTTGGACATTTATCTATTATTTCATATTAGACCATTTATCCTCACTGCTGCAACTTTCATTTTTAGTTTTGTGGAGATTTTATACATTGATCACTGTGTTTTACATGGCATTAAGCCTCCACTGCCAAAGCAATTCTCAGCTCTCTAATAAATATACTATGTACATGACCTGCCAAGCATATTATCTTGGCAAAACTGTGAGACATCATTGGAGATTATGTTAGAGACATGAGGTACAGAAGAGGTAGTCATACTTTAATAGACACTCCAAAGGATGTAATCATTTTAAAAGGTTCCCTTTTTGTGATTGGCAAAACTGAATACAAAGATAGGGCAAAGGATAGTGAGAGTTTATTGGAGAGCAGAGAAGTGTTTTGACAGTTGAGGCTTAATGCCATGGAAAAATAAAAACAGGCATCAACAATCATTGTTCACTTACTGGCATTTTAAAACTTTGAGAAAGATTAATCTAATTATATAAATGGAATTTTACATGTATAAGTCTATTTTTTTCATGCTTTTATATATATATATATATATATATATATATATATATATATACATTTTGTATAGTTATATTAGGATATTATTTTTTATTTTGATTAATTATGTTAATTAGTTGTGCTGTTTGTGTGGCTGCTGCTTAATTGATGTGTATAAAATGTGGATTATTTAGACTGCACTTTACTCTGATGATGCAATAAGAAACTGAAGGGGTGAGAGTGCTAGGTTTTACAAAAGCTTTTATACCCACTGTATAAGTGCTTTTTATTGTTTTACTTGTTTTTTTTTGTTTGCTTGACACTGGTGTCAGGATTGTGGTGCTTATGAGACATGGCTAAAACGTACTTTGCCTTGAATGATATCGTTTTGTATAGATGTATTATTTCTGTGTTAAATGGATTGAGATAGAAGGCTAAAACATCCAATACAATGCTGTGCAAGCAGCATAATATAATTATGGGGCTATAATGACATGGTTTATTTGGATACAGTGCAGGAGATATTAATGCAATTGACTAGGATAAGGTACAGGTTTGGCTACTTTCCGTAAGTATTAAAAAAGAGACAACTAAGGAGAATTTATTTTCATGTCTTGTTTAGAAATGTCAACATTGACCATATCCTCACCTTTTAAACATCATTCCTGTTATTGCATCCACTTCTCCTAGTTTTACTTGTGACACAGCTGATGAAAGCTTGAACTGTCATGAAGTCTGCTTAACATTCCTTGTAAATATTTTATGCAATTATCCTCAGTAGTTTAAACATTTGTCCTATATACATTCTCTGTGAAACATTTCGAAATCAAGATGGGCACATCTCATTTATCATACACTCTTTTGTGAAAACAAATAATAGATAAGGCATACAGATCTGTCCTGGAAAAAAGATGAGTGTAATAGGGTGATAAATTTACCTCTAAGAAAGTGAAAAAAAAGCAAAAAAAAAACTACAGAAAAATCTTTTAAAAATAACAACGCTCAATCACAGGGCACTACTAGTCCCCAAGAATACTCGCGTAAATAGTCAGACACGTGCACAGACACTGAACTTAACTAATAGGCTGTGCAAGCTCAATTACATACATGCCTTACACATGTGCAATGCATTAGGAAACTCTCCTAAGTCACTCAGAATGATGAAAAGCCACTACTAAAAAAAAGTTTGCAAATACAATAATAGCTTGTAAAAACATAAACAATATATTTTCTTTAATGTATAAGCCACACTTGTATTTGCAACATTTATCTGTCCATGATTGGCTTTTTGTTATTACTCTGGTTTTGCCCTTGTGATTAAACCATGCTGGCAGTAGGTAAACCAAGAATTACCCACAACTAGTTATAGTTTACACACAAATTATTTGTCTGGAAATGTTTGCATCTCCTGCGCACAGCAAAAACGCACATGCCTATCTTACTTACGTGATGCATGTTTGCATGTATGTGTGAGTGTGTGCGTGTTGTATATGTGTGCATGCGTTTATATGTGCACGTACATTTATATACATGTATATATGTGTATACCTCTCATGTCTTCCAGATTTGTCAGTTTGTGTATAATTCTTTCTTAGGCATTCCAAAACTAATGAAAAATAAATAATAAAAAAATCATCAGCAATGCAGACCATACCTTTAAATAATATGGATACATAAAAAAGTAACTAAATAAGTAAATAAATAAATATACACAAAAAATACAAAGATCAAAAGATAAATAATGCAAGAACCTCTCATCTTTGAATAACAAAGGTCATTCAGCAGTAATAAAAGTAAGTCCAAACAGAAATCTACATGGTAAAAAAAAAATCAGAAAAATAACAAATTCAGCTAGACTTCAATAATTTTTCCCAAACACCAATGATCAGTGCTGAAGATGTTAAACAGGTTCATATTTTCTGTGACGGTTTATCCCTCGAAAATTTTAGAGAAGAACTTGTCAGCCTGATGTATTTAGTTTTTTGAAGACAAATTCTAATTACCCTACAATTATAAAATTTTGACGTGATGAGAAATCTAGAGAAGTTTGAACATTATTAGAAATGGATTTACTTAACTACCAGGAACTAAAAATCTAAGAAAGTCCCCAAGATAGAGGAATTACAATGTTTTGAAAATGAAGTAGAAGATGAAGAGGAGAATTCATTTAAGGGACAGGGAAAGAAAGCAGTGTTTTTTTTTAATAAATGGGTGCTGTGCTTCCAGTACTTAGAATGGAAGGGGATGCATAGGTGGTGTCACTGTCTTTTCTTTAAATACTTTGTCTTAATTTTAGAGGGACCTTCCTTCCGTATTTTACTTTCATTCTTTCATATCAGAAGGACTGTGATATGGACATATTTTAAAGGAAAGGAAGAATTTAACTACACATTATCAAGTAAGTACTTTGGCACGTCACTTTTTTGTGTACTAAGTGTTCATTAGGGCAGTTAGCATTTAATATATAAAAGTGTTCAAAGATGTTCTAGAAGCTCTGCGAAGGTGTGCTGGCTGTTTTATGCTCTATCCTGCATACTAATTTCCTTATTATTAGCTTAACAGTTCACTGTATGGGGAGGTGCTATTGCTGTAACTGTTAAAGGAGCATCTAATTAATTAAATAAATAAATAATCTTTGACACAAACAATAACAAGTGTGGGGTTAAACAGGTTAAATGGAATATATGAAGGTCACCACTGAAATAGCAGATAATATCATATAAGGATATAGAAATTAGTGTCATGAAATTAAACATAATGCATATCTCTCACCTTATCCCTACATATTCCATATAAATGCAAACATTCACACAGGTACAAACACACACACACACACACACACACACACACACACACACACACACACACACACGCACACGCACACGCACACACGCACACTCACGCATGCACACACGCACACACACACGCGCGCGCACACTCACGCACACACACACACACACACACACACACACACACACACACACACACACACACACACACACACACATAGGCACAGCAGGCATGTATTTGTGTATATTTTGATTTTGTTACTCAGATATACACATATTGTAAAGGGATATCTCCATATTTTTTGCTACATTAATGCAGAATTTTACATTTATAAAAGGTCTGGCATGTTTTTATGTAGCTGATATAATGCATTATGCACATTTGAATATAGTGCAGGAAATAATTTGCTTTATAAAACATGGAAGCTTGGTCCAGAGCTTTAGCTAGTTCTTATCCTCTACCCAATGGAGCACTAAAGTTCTTTAGTTTTTATGTTCTGGGAAAACAAAATCTTCACTCCTTTTAAACTGTACCAGCTGCTGGCCCATACATGGTGCACTAAAGTGCTTCAGTTCAGACTGTAAATGCAGCTCTGGAAAATAAATGCTGGTATTGCACTGAAGACCAGTCATAATGTGTGACCATGCCCCCTAACACTTTGCACCCGGGCAGCCGGCCCCTTTGTACCACCCTAGTTACACTTCTAACTTGCTCCAGAGGTGGGATTTTTTTAAGTAAAATGAAAAGGTTTCTTTGGGAGAGATCGTTCTCATACCAATATGTCTTATTTAAGTTGTGATGCAGTTTTAGTCCCTTTTATTTTGTATTGGTGTTACTAGTAGGCTTGCAGATATGCAGTAGATAAACAGGATTGTGTCATTTACTGATTTTTCATGTAGACTTATATCACAGCTTAGGAGTCCATAGAAAATAGAGAAGAGATCGAGAGCTTTCAGATGCACCAGGTAAGTTAGGGAACTCATGCTACAGTTTATTTTAGTGTGGAACTACAGCTGTTTCTCAAGCTGTGTTAATTGCTTGGACGTGCATATGCTGAAAAATACAATGTATTTGAGTATGGGCCTGATAAGGGAGTGAAATGATGATTGGACTGAGAGGAGAAACCCTTATTAATCAGATGGCTAAGATAGAAAACATTAATGATAGTAAATACATAGCAATAAAAGACCTCATTATCCCTGAAGGCCTGCATTGACAGTGATTTCCTAAGGAGACTGTTATTTATGAGGTATGTGTGTAAGTGTTCTTATTTCAAAAACTGTACAATGCTGCATTTATTTTGGTGATCCGCTTTAAGCCATGATACTGACACCACAAGTTTCATTCTTAGAGAAAATGAATTTATTTAGCGGAGTTGATGATGGCTGCAAGTTTGCGATTATCTAGGAATTTGGTCACTTAAAGGCCTTTAAAATAATTTTGACATCAGGGAAGTAAACACAATTAGAAGTAGTCACAGAACAGAGTTCTGTGGTCAGCATTTTTGATAAGCAACTTGGAGGATAGTGTCCCCCTGACTCTCATAGAGTGGGTTCTGTCAGCAAGACAGTTGTCAATGCAATGGAATACATAGGGATTTATACTGAGTTTATTCAGACTTTCCTATGTTGGTACTTAATCAGTTAAGTAAATGGAAGCCTAATAACTGCAGTCCCAGTGACAAGCAGAGTGTGGTGCAGAGTCTAAGGCCTTAGGCAAGTTGTGCAACTGGAGTTATTTTCATCTAGTGCTTCTTTCATAGGAGTCATCTAGGTTTAATATGCATAATCTGCCTTTTACCAAACCAAACTTATTTGCGTTTATGGACTGTAAGTTCCCTAAGTCCCTGCTTATGAGGTCCATGATGATAGATTCCATTGCCTTCTTACTGATGTTGATTAGGCTGATAGGTAGATACTTGCCAGGGTCCATAGCTGGGCATATCTACTGTTGAAAAGCCACTACAACTGTTCTCCAGGATTCTGGTACATACCCAGTGAAGATGCTGCTGCTAAATCATTTAGAGGAAGTCCTGTGGAGGTACCTCAAACAGACAAGGAAACAGAGTGATATATTATCCGGATCTACAGAGCTCATGTTTTTTGTCCTAGAGGACATTTTTAGTAACTCTCCCAAAGTGACATCTAAATGGTGTATGTACTGGATACAATGTACTGAGTAATTTACAGGTGACAGGGAGAAGTTGTAACTGAATTTTTCTGCTAGGATGTTAGCTGTATTCTCAGCATCTGACTGCATGATGCCATTAGAGATAAACTTGCTGCAATACTATGAATTATTTATCAGGCCCTTTATGTAACTAAAGAATGCCATATGGTCACTGACACAGGAATTTTTAACTCATTATTAGGTTTGTAGGATTTGATCCCACACTTCAGTTCTTTATAACTCTTTTGTAGTTAGTTTTTAGGATGATCAGATGTTTGTTCCTTTAGATAGCTGGGTTGGATAGTGACCTGTACTTCTGCAATATGGTGAATATATTAGTACTATGGTTAGAGCTGCTTTACTCATTGAGGGTTTGCAGTGGGTAAAAAGAAAACAAGGGATGAGTTGGTGAGGATGACGTTGAGTATGTTGGTGCCTCTAATATGACTGGATGCTCTTTAATTAATGGAGTTAGTTTGTATAAACAACGTAAAGGACACATTGTGCATATTTATTTGCTGAGACATAAGCATGCCAGTTAATGGAGGGTAGTTAAAGTACCCTAGAATGATGATGTTTGTGTGAATGGAAAGGGATTCCAGTTTATTAAGATATACTTTGTGATGTATGTGGGCAATGGATGGGATTCTACCATTGAGTAGAATGGAATATGAGGTCTTGTTTATACTTACTAGGATATGAAAGCATTCAGGATCATTGTACAGGTCATGTAGCCTAGAGATAAAGATGTTTTGGATAAAGACAAAGAAGCTACCACCAGCATTATTACTAACTACACTTGGAGGTCTAAATGAGTGGCAGGCAGCATCACTTAATAAAGATTGATATCACTACACTGAAACCAGATTTTAGTGACAGCACTAGTATCCACATGTTTTTGAGTCAGAATGACCTTGAGAGAGGGCATTTCCTTATTTATGCTCCTAATATTGAGCATCATTACACTGATATTTGACAGATATGAATTTGGGTTTACTAGCCTGCTAGGCTGAGTCTGAGTAGACTGACATGAACTTAAAAGCACTTTTGGAGTAGATAATGTCTTAGCAGGTATGTAAAGGCTCTGAGCAGGTCGGTTCAGGCTATCACTAGCTGGATGCACATTGGTCACCCTTGGAATATCACCAATA
Organism: Protopterus annectens; assembly: GCF_019279795.1. NCBI lineage: Eukaryota > Metazoa > Chordata > Ceratodontiformes > Protopteridae > Protopterus > Protopterus annectens. The sequence continues at coordinate 1,474,131,259 of NC_056725.1, forward strand.
ACTAATCAACTAATCCAGGTATTAAAATTAAATCATGTTTTGATTATACTGTAGCATAACTTTCAGTGACGGTAAGATACTGTTCAAGACTAGTTTCCTTACAGCCTTAGAGACACACTGACAGTTCTTCATCATGTCCCCCTTCATAAACTCTAAGCAGATCGAAATGTTCGGTATACAACTGTCAAGTCACATTACACATGTTTATCTGTCTTTAATGGAATGATGCTCTATTTTTCTGGATCTTTTATTGACAGTCTTGCATTTTTGTTCACTGCGCCAGTCTACAATACATTGGGGTATCCAGTTTACTATGTAATCTCTTTGTTATACTGTCATTATACTATGTTTGGTTTTATTCATTCTGCTGTATCTCTGGAGTTCCTCTTGGTTTTACTATTTGTGCAGCATTTTTTGAGGTTCAACAGCAGTGCCCACTGGAGGTTCTTTGATCATTTACTACATAATGTCCTGAAATACTGCTTTTAGGAATTACTCTGAGATGCTGCTGAACTGCTGCTATATTCTGGCTGGAATCATCAGACAATGGATGCATTTTCTGTCTTTTACTAAACCATGTATGTTTCACTGCATTGGATGTGCATTAGTATGTAGTCAGGTCTAATATATGCCACACACATGTTTTTTCTTCACAACATTAGGGTGGAGGGCTGCTTAAACTAAAACACATAAATAGCAGTACCAGTATGAGGTGTGAATACATTGGATTCCCTTTTGCAAGTTCCATTCATATGCGTCATGCTAGACATATGGAGATTAGAAGTGTTTAACTCCCATGCAAATAGATTGGCCTCTATATGATTTGCGGGCACCTTGCACAGCTGAAATCTAAAAAAAAATTTACTTTTTGCTTGAATTACCAAATTTCTATTATTCCCAAAATTGCTTTAACTTGACTACAATAGTTGTCAATCCTTAGGAAAACAAAATAGTTGAATTGTAAGTTTTCCTAAGGTTTTCAATTTGCAGTCCTTCACGTACTGACAAATCCGACTACACAGTCTTCCTAAGGTGTCAAAGCTCACTGCTAGCTAATAGCTTGTGCTTCATAGAACATTTAGTGGATATGCAAAGTACTCCTGCTGTTCACCAGTATCTGCAGTGGAAAAGTATGCATTTTTGCCAGATGTTGGACAAATGTACTGTATTTCCATAAAATTATTTTATTTATTAATTTATTTCCAGTTTGATTACCGGGGAGGTCCACTGGGCTCAGAGAGCCCATTTTCAGTGGAGGCCTGGGGGGGAAAGCTACATATTACATACAAGTGAACAAAAATAAAATTATACAAAGTAATGTGAAAAAGTACAAATGCAAAATAGAAAGACAATTCTTAACATATTTACATAGTTGAGTGGAGAACCAATTGTACACCATTTAAGTTGGTAGAAGCAAAAGACAATGTTTACTTAGTTATAAGAGTTCACAATTGTAGAAAACTGTTAATAATTATAAGCTAATATTTGAAGTTTTGTAGCAAATGTAAGTTTAGAAGAAATGGGAGAAAAAAGGTGGGAAGTACACTGTTAGTTGAGCATACATTATAGTTTCTGGAGTATTCATACAGAGATAGTTCAACAGTAATAAAAGTGGAGTTCAAACATGGCAGATGTGATTGTTATGGTTAAACAGCATCAGCTAATATAGGTAGTTAGTAAAGAATATCATTCTCAGTTAGAGGGGAGGAGATTGAGGATTATATACAATATTTACATTATATACATTTAGGTATTAATGTAATATTGTTAATGAAATATTACATTAGATTCAGAGGGAGGCAGTTGTTTAGGAGGTCATTAGATTTAGAGTGTGGCAGCTGTTTAGGAGAACAGCCTGGAGTGGAGGAATATGTAGAGAAGTTCAATGTGGAAGTATACACAGAAGAGTCTTAGCAGGTTAAGTAGGTAGAATACAGTTACATTTCCAATTAAGGGTGAGGTAGGAATGAAGCTGGGTTTTAAAGTATTCATAGTTTTCAGAGATTCTAAGAGAGGAAGGCAGGGAGTTCCATTTTTTGGCTAAGGAAGAAGATGGGAGAAGCTGACCAGCAGGATGTTTTGGTTTGTATACAGAGAAGAGATTCTGGTGGGCAGATCATAGGGCTCTGTGAGGGGTGTAAAAAGGTAATATATTTCCTAAAGCAGGGCATGAAGTTGGTTTGAAAATTAATTTGTGGGCAGTAGTGAGTTGGAGGAAGTCGAGGTGGTTGGGAAGTTCTAGCCACTTTAGCAGGTGGAGAGATGTACAATGGTGGGAGGAGTAGTTAGCTTTAGTTGCGAATTTAGAGATTTTGTTGTAACACATTTCTAGTTTTGAAGAGATGGAAGAGGATGAGTTGGTAAGTAGCGGAACACCGTAGATTAGTGAAGGTAGTAAGTAGGTGGTGGTGAGAGTTTGTCTGGTAGATGAAGAGAGAAAATGTGAGTGTCTATATAGCAGGCAGAGTTTCTGGTGTGTTTTTTTATGTTTAGCTGAATATGTGTATCAATTTCAGGTGTTCATCTATACTTACCCCAAGTAGTTTAGCAGAAGACACAATTTCTGTAGACGAGTTGGTATGGCTGATGATACTAAACAAATGTTTGTCAAGGTGGAGGGTTTTTGAGAGAGAGGAAAGCAGGATTTTGGGTTTATTAGCATTTAGGGAGAGATGGTTTTGAAGCATCCAGTTTTCAGTAGTTAAAAAGGCCAACTGAGTTTTTGCTTAGAGGTCGGGGAGATTAGGAGCAGAGCATACTAATGTTGAGTCGTCAGCATATTGCACTATTTTAGTGTTAGGAATAGCAGCATGGAAATCATTAATAAATACATTGACGAGCATTGGGCCAAGTATAGATCCCTGGGGTACTCCAATATGGGTGGGTAGGAAGGTTGAGGTGCCAGTTTGCCATTTCACAGCTTTGGATCTATTAGAGAGGTAGCTGTTGAACCATGTTAGGGTGTTTTGAGAGAGATTAAGGTTAGAAAGATGATTCAGAAGGTGGGTATGGGAAACAGTGTTGAATGCTTTGAAAAGATCTAGAAAGACTATGGATACAATTTCTCCAGATTCACCGGCATGATTTACTAAGTCTAAGAAAGAGAGAAGAGCAGTTATTGTACTATGTCCAGGATGAAAACCATGTTGTGTAGGGGTGAGGAGGTGATTATTGGTAAGGTGAAGCATGAGCTGGAGGTGGAGGCATTTCTCAAGTATTTTTGAGATTGGGGAGAGAATGGCTATTGGACGGAAGTTTGTGATGGTATTATTTTTACCTCCTTTATGAAGGGGTAGGATAAAGGCTGCACTCCACAATTTGGGAACATAAGACTCCTCTATGGATTTATTGATGAGAATGCTGATGGGGATGGCAATGCCATCTGCTGTTTTAGATAGAGAGAGGGAATATTGTCAGGGGCAGAGGAGCATGACTTAAGTCTAGAGAGAAGTTTTTTTTATGTAGGATGTGGAGATAGGCTTTAGATGAAATGTGGGGGGGGGGTTAGGACTGGGAGGTTGAGAAGAGGTGGGGGAAGAAGGTTTGAGGAGAGTGGAGGAGTTGCGATTGGGGAAGATCTTGGTGAGTTTAGCTATGGAGTTGGTAAAGAAGGAGTTGAATAGGGTGGCTATTTCTGTGTCAGTTTTACTGGTGTCAGGAGAAGGGTTACTTTTGGTTTCAGGATTCAGTAGAGAGTTGATAGATGTATAGAATTGTTTAGGGTTTTAGAATGATTGGTCTGGAGTTTAGTGTAGTAAGACTTATTATCTCTTGTGATATGTTTTTTGGTTAGGTTGTGGAGTTGCTTGTATTTAAGAAGGATTTCAGGGTGTTTATTTTGGTGATATAGTTTCCAGGACTTGTTTCTTTGTTGTATAAGTTTTTTAGTATCTTTAGATAGCCAGGAGACAGGGTTGGATTTTATTTGTTTAGTTCTAGGTGGGGCTTGGGAGTTTAGGATATCTAAGAAGGTTGCATTGAAGAAGTCTACAGCATTATCTAGGGAAAGAGTTTAGATTGTCCCAGTTTGTTAGTTTGAGGGTGTTGGAGAAACTTGTAGGGTTAAAGTTTGTGAGGTTGCAAGTATAGATATGTTGGTGAGGGTGAGGGGAGGAGTGAGTTGCTCGATGGATAAAGGCAGGGAAGTGGTCACTCATGGTGTCTGGTAAGGTACCTTAGTGTAGGATCTTATTTTGGTGGGAGGCTAGGATCCAGTCCAGAGTGGAAACTGGGGGGTTGTTTTTATTGGGTTTGGTAATGCTATTATTTAGTTGAGTGAAATTAAATAGATTACTAGATATGGGTGGATTGATGCTATTGATTTTGTTCCAGTCGATGTTCATGTCACCTAATATATATGTCTCAAGCTTAATATTAGTTGAGGCCCATAGAAAAATTTCCCTATGACTAATTCTGCATTGTTGAATTGAGGAATGGGGCTTTGGTAAGGAGTGATGGAGAATAGGTTTGAGCAAATTAAGGCTACTCCTCCACCTTTTATATTAGGCCGGTCACATCTAAGAGCCTGAAAGCCTGGGGGTAGGATTTCAGAGTTGGTAATCTGGGGCTTTAGCCATGTCTCAGAGACTGCTACTATGTCTGGCAGGGTATGGTATAGACAAGCATGGAAGAGGGCTGGTTTGATTTTTAGACTCTGGGCATTTATGATAATTCGTTTGAGGAATTTTTGGTTAGTAATATTGGCTGTGATAGAGGGAGTGAGATTGGCACTAGTGTTAGGACCAGGGTTGGGGTGAATATCTCCTGCTAGGGAAAGGCAGTTAAAGGAGGGGAACAGTACCTGTAATTTGGACTTAGTTGATTGTGGGAGGTACGATAGTGGTTTGGGTGAGTGACACTTGAATGAAGAGGATATAAGTTTTAGTTTAAAGTAGTGGAATGGGCTTGGTTGAACTAGAGAGGGGGATATATTGTGAAAGTGAGATTTGATAGGGTGGAGATAGGGAAGAGTGGTAGGGGGATAGGAAGGAGGATGGGAGTTTGCAGAAAGAATATGAGGTAGCATGGAATAAAGGAATTAGGATCAATAAGGTTAAACAGGGGATGCAAAGGATTTGTGATAGACGTGGGGCCATAGTTGATTGGTGTAAGCTAAGTAAGTGGGAAGAAGCAGAAAATGAGAGAGTGTTAGAGAGTGAGAGAGGGAGGGGTATAGCTGTAAGAACAGGATGTTATAGGGTAGGTGGAGGAGGAGATAGTAAGTAGGGGGTGGGGTGGGGTTGTAGCTGGATTGGCTGAGATGGAAGGGGAGGAGTTAACAGGTAGGAGTAGTGGGGGCAGGGTAGGAGAGCAGATTGAGCCTGCAGGGCGAACGGAGCAGGTAGAACCAAGAAGGGGAAAGGCATAGCCTCCAGAACCAATCAGTGACACAGTAGCACACTTTCACTCTGAGTTACTGGGAATAGCAGGTGAGGTTCAGCTAGGTGAGTGGGAGCAAACTGAAACATATAAAACAGTCATTAATGGAGGCTTAAGTAAGATGCAAGAAACCAAGGACTAGCTTTATAATTGCTCAAAAGCTGTTTGGGAGAAATATGGGGAAATAAGTGGGATTATGAGCCTATACCACCACCTAGTGGTGTTTCCAAGGAAAAGCAGTTACTTGGTTAAGTAGATGGCATGGAACGGGTTTAAAAAATTGTGGCAGGAAGGGCCAGCTGGTGTGCATGCTGCAGGAAAATGCTATGATACAGTTTAGCTCTAACAATTCTGTTCCAGGTACACAACAATTAAAACAATCACCTACACACTAATAGAAGCAGCTGTATACTAGTCTGTGGTCATAGTGTTCACCCAAGCGATTCCTCTATAAGGGACAGTGAACGCTGAACCGGCAAATACAGTCTCCACGAGGTTGGGGGAGCACCCGAGAGTGATGGAGCTTAGTAGGCTGTAATGGAAGCACAAAGAAACAGGTTTAGTTAGGAGGTAATATGACAGCAAAGGGTAGGACAGAGAACAGAGTCACAGAGGCATACTACAAGGAGTATAGACAGAGCAGACCATAGTGAGCTCAAGAGAGATAGAAGACATAAGAGTTCAGAAGGAGTGAGAAGGCAGTGTAAGAACCAGACAAATATATCAAATAACAAGGTACAGAGGTATACTGTGTTTACAGGGTAAGAAGATAGGCAGAGGGGCAGAGAGGAGGAATGGAAAACAGTATAGGAGGAGAGCAAGCAGGGAGACAAGAGGAGATAACAGCTATAAATGGCACCACACATGTGAACACAATGTAAACGTAAAGAGCAATTACATATCATCAGCACACTACTATTAGCAGATAGAAACCTTTAGAGAGGGCAGCGATATAACAATAAATGCAATAAAATGATATACAGATGTCAGTTGCCGTTTCTAGGCAGTGTAGTAGCAAGCTATAACATCTATGAAACCAAGCAGTCACAAAGCAACACTATTTCAAATTAACATGGGTGGCTGCAGTGCAAGCTCATCCCAAGCAACAGCTGCCGTTACTTAAGCATAATCTTATATGATGACTGCCTAAGCAGCATTTAGACAAAGTGCAAAATGCTAAACAGTAAGCCAGCAGTTCTATAAAATGCCAGCCGTTTATAACAGTAAATCAAGCAGCTACTACATAATATGACAGTAAATTAAGCAGCAGTAAAGTAATATACACACAGAAGATATGTAGCGCTAATGCTCCTATAAACAATAGTACATTGAGCAGCAGTAAGATGTTATACACCAATTAATTAAGAATGCTACATTCCATATACTTGCAGGCTGTAGATTCAGTAAGTTAAGCAGCCGTTAAATAGCATAGGAGCAGTACAGTAAGCCTACGAAGCTATGCACGCAGGCTGAATCAAACAGTGAATTCGGCAGAGTTAAATAATAGCAGAAGCACTTACCAGCAAGCACACAAGTGACCTAACTATGGGGCAATGGTCTGCAATAAAGATGGCGCCATGAGTAGTACCTCCTATTCATAGATTTTCAGGGACAGGATATGATAAAATTTAGGAGGGGACAGGGAGGGACTGCATGTAGGTGAGGAGTCCCACCAGGTATGCTGTGGAACCAAGAAGGGGAAAGGCACAGCCACAAGAACCAATCAGTGACACAGTAGCTCACTTTCACTCTTGAGTTACTGGGAATAGCAGGTGAGGTTCAGCTAGGTGAGTGGTAGCAAACTGAAACATAGAAAACAGTCATTAATGGAGGCTTAAGTAAGATGCAGGAAACCAAGGATTAGCTTTACAAATGCTCAAAAGCTGTTTGGGAGAAATACGGGGAAATAAGTGGGATAATGTGAGCCTATATCACCACCTAGTGGCGTTTCCAAGGAAAAGCAGTTACTTGGTTAAGTAGATAGCAGGGAACGGGATTTGCACGCAGCAAGAAAATGCTATGATACAGTTTAGCTGTAACAATTCTGTTCCAGGTACACAACAATTAAAACAATCACCTACACACTAATAGAAGCAGCTGTAGAGTAGTCTGTAGTTAAAGTATCTGTCCAGGTGATTCCTCTATAAGGGACAGTAAATGTTGAACCAGCAAATACAGTCTCCACGAGGTTGGGGTAGCACTCGAGAGTGATGGGGCTTAGTAGGATACTAATAGAAGCAGCTGTACACTAGTCTGTAGTTATAGTGTCCGTCCAGGCGATTCCTGTAAGGGACAGTGAATGCTGAACCGGCAAATACAGTCTCCACGAGGTTGGGGGCAGCACCCAAGAATGATGGGGCTTAGTAGGACACTAATAGAAGCAGCTGTACACTAGTTTGTAGTTATAGTGTCCATCCAGGCGATTCCTCTATAAGGGACAGTGAACGCTGAACCGGTAAATACAGTCGCCACGAGGTTGGGAGGAGCACCTGAGAGTGATGGGGCTTAGTAGGACACTAATGTGTCCATCCAGGCGATCCTCTATAAGACAGTGTGAGCTGCTGACCGTAAAATACAGTCGCCATGAGGTTGGGAGGAGCACCTGAGAGTGATGGGGCTTAGTAGGGCACTAATAGCTGTACACTAGTCTGTATTTATAGTGTCCGTCCAGGTGAATACAGTCTCCACGAGGTTGGGGGGAGCACCCGAGAGTGATGGGGTTTAGTAGGTGGCAAACACACAAGTGACCTAACTATGGGGCAATGGTCTGCAATAAAGATTTACATTTATAATTCTTGTTATGTTATCTTTGTCTTTAGTATGCACACAGTACAAAATAAGTACAGCCCTTTTTTTTTGCTAGAGTTTCCTTTTTTACTGAGACAAATTTATTTATCCTCTTCAATTGTATTAAGCACTTTGTTTTACTGTGACACTTCATTTATACCACAATCCTTGTGCATGAAAAATTAGTAGTCATTCTCTTAGTTATGGCTGACTAAAATGCTGCTGTCTGTAAAGATGTTGCACTTACAGAAAATAATACTTCTTACAAATTGTTCACTATCTCAAAAAATTCTGGTCAACTATGTGCAATGACACTGTATATTATAATTTGCTGCTTCTGCTTTTGTGTTACTGTCTCTTTAGTTTTGTACCCTTGTGCATTCTGATGAGTCACTTTCCAGAAGCTGGTAGAGTTCTTCTGGTGCCTTGTTTGCTATAGTTATTTCTCTCTTAGCCTCGTTGTTAGCAGACCAGTGCTCTTAGACTATTCAGTCTTTTCCAGCTCACACTTTTTCCTGCACTCCTTCTTTCTTTTGATCTCTTCCTGGACTTCTGCATTCTATTACTAGCCCTTCTCATGTGCCTTGTTTCAGCGGTTAGGAGAAGGACATAGCAGATCACACAAATAAAATGTATCAGGTTGCAAGGCAAACACAGAAACATAAAGAGGACAGTCATCACATACCTTTCATAAGGAATGCCAATAATAATCTACTCACCAGTCAACCTGATAGCAAATGTAGCTAGAAGAATTACTGACAGTCGCTTCTGAATGAAGAAAACCCCAAAGAACGATGGACTGACCCAAGCACATCCTGCTACTGGACAGTACAGCGGTATCACACTCCTATCACATTATATGAAAGTGTTGTAAAGGGTGATTTGATAAATTAATATGCAGAGTAGTAGAAAGTAGAGTGGGAGATGAAGAGTTCAGATTCAGATCAGGATGTAGTACAATCATCCCAATGTTTGCGGAAAGACAAATCGTAGAGAAGGAGTTGTAGATGAGTACATAGTCCAAGTGCGCATTCCTAGTCACAACAAAACATATGACAAGGTCCCAAGAAAGCTGATTTTGGCAGTCCTGTGATGATTCAAAGACCCAGAAACATTGGTAGAATCAATGCAGGTTATGTACACAGACCCGATAACACAAGTAAAAGAAGTGTTCAGACTCGCAGAGGAGTTCCCTGTGGGAGTGGCTGTGCATTAAGGTTCAGCTCTGAGGCCACGTCTGTTCATATGGTGATGGACTACATTAACAAATAGGTCAGAAGGGACTGATCAACAAAGCTGCTCTATGTAGATGATTCAAGAAATGATGGGGGAATGGTACATAAACCTGAAGGCTCATGAGATGAAACTGAGTACAGACAACACATTTGTTGTAGCAGCAAATGGGAAAAATCAGAAAGTCACAAAAATCTCACCACATCAATGGATGAAACCAACTCCTAGTACAAAACGTAATCAAAAGGCAAAACCAAGGAGGCTGTAGACACGGCAGTTAAACTCAAGTTATCTTTTAACTGCCGTGTCTACCACCTCTTTGGTTTTGCCTTGGGATGAAACTGAGTACAGACCACACAGCTGTAGTGGCAGGAAATGGGAAAAATCAGAAGCTGAAAACTGAGATAGAATTGAAAATAATGGAATAAGTAAACAGGTTTAATTATCTGAGAGGAGAGGATGAGGAAAAGGAAACTGAATGATGAGGTCAAAGTTATAATCAGAGGAGCTGGAGTCTATATTACATAGTCGACGTTCCATAACTTCGACTACAATATGTGCGAACACATATGTCCAAAGTTACAGAACTTTGACTATGCATAAAAAAAATTTAAAAAAAGGGAAAATAAAATAAAAAGTTATATGCAGGGGGGGCAAGCCCCCCCTGCACCCCCACCCCCCGATCTTTAAATATACCAACTCCGAGGTTATGCTAAATGCAGTAAATGGAAAATGTCCTTTACTGCACTGTAGTGCGACCTCAGAGTTGGTATAATTAAAGAGCAGGGGGTGTGGGGGCGCAGACCCCCATGTGGGGGGGTGCAGGAGAGCTTGCCCCCTGCTTACAACCCTCAAGTATGTTGTTTTTCTTTTTCTTTTCTTTTTTTCCAATGGAACTATAACAACTTCAAACTTATGGTTTCGACCATTTCACTTTTGAAGTTGTAATACTTCGACTATGTAATATAGACCCAGGAGCTGCAACCACCTGGCACAGAGAGTCAAGGAAAATGTGCGAGAGAAGAATGCCAAAGAAGTTAAAAAGTAAGGGGTAGGAAACAGTGGTCTGACCAGTACTTTCGTATGGCAAAACACCTGGGCATTGAAGGTAGAGCAGTTGAGGAAGACAGACATGCTGACAATGAAATGCCTGAGACAGGTGGCAGGATTCACATTATGGGATAAATGAAGAAATGACATCAGAGCAGAAACAAAAGTAGATACAATTGCAGAGAAGGTCAAAGAGAACAGATTATGGTGGTTTGGGCACATGAAGAATATTAAGAAGATTATTTAGTGAGCAAAATTTGGAAAAGACAGAAGAAAGATCAGAGGAAACAATGTCATCCAAGAAAGAGATGGTTGGATTGATGGATTGATGGATGGATTGCTGGATGGATCGATGGATCGATGGTTTGCATCAAAGAAGGCCTGTGAGTGGCAGTCATGACTGTCAAAAAAGGCAGGAGAGTAGCACTGAAACAAGAGAGGTGGCAACAGCTGATAACACACATCGACCCATTTAGAAAACAAATATGGGAAAGGAGTTTAATGATGATGATGATGATGTTGATCTCTTGATTTGTTATACTGAGCATAGAAACACTTTATCAAACCATAATTGTTGAGCATGACAAATTAGTAGTTATTTCCTGTGTACAAGAGTAATACATTATTGTCTGTAAATACATTACCTGAAAATAATACTTCCAACTAATATATCTCTGACCACGTAGGGTGGTCAGTTATGTGTACTAACACTGTTTATCTTCTTCTCTACCACAAAGGTAGTGGAAGAAAATTCCACAACTTTCCAAATGTGTTTTTATACCAGCTACTGATATCACCAAGACTATGAACTGCTAAGTAAGACTGTGGGCAAAGACAGATAGTAAAAATACAGACTTTCTTGATTTATTTTCCCCAAATCTTTTGAATTTCTAATACTGTGATGAGAATGGATCTCATTCCTAAGTCAGGGTATAGTCAAAGTTCATATGTGTGTGTGTGTGTGTGTGTGTGTGTGTGTGTGTGTGTGTGTGTGTGTGTGTGTGTGTGTGTGTGTGTGTGTGTGTGTGCATACGTGCGTGTGTGTGTGTATGTGTGTGAGTTTATGTATGTATAAGCATGCACACATGCTGTGGCTGCATCCTTGTGGTGCTCTGACAGATTATATAGCTGTCATTGTTTTCCCATTTAACTTAGCCTGGAACATAACTAATCTTCCTCTAGAAGCTTCTTGTTGAAACTGGCAAATAAAGAAGAATTCTATCTGTACAGTAGCAGAAAACAAGTGGAATTTGTCCAGTTGATGCTGTAAAAAGTGTTTTCTGTCATCGCAGTTATAGGTTTTAGTTTAAACTGTGCACAGAAGCAAAGTTGTTGAGACATATACCACATTTATGAGTGGATATTACTGCAAAATCACCCCAACATGCTTGATAAAGTAATACATTTATAAACAATTTAAACAGCAATTGGTTAATTTAAGAATCTATTTGCTACAAAGATATATTGATTACGTTAAGTACTCCTGCCACAAAAGGTACATGCCATTTGCCCTAGCACTTATATTGGAAAAGAAACTTTTAAAGCATTACAGCTCATATTGCTTTACTATGGGGAGTCATGATTTACAGATTAAAAAATACATGGTTTGTCCAAAAGACCTTTTACCATATGCACATACATGCATGTGATTAACTGCAACAAACTGCTGCAAAATACCAATCAGCTCTTTTATATTATAAATGAATGAGCATTCTCCTTATTCAAAGTTTACTATAAAGGTTCAGTGGCCTGAGTGACATAAAAATATGTATTTAACATACAACATAATAATGTGTGCTGACTGAAAGAGTGTAAGGATCTTCAGCTTAGTAAAGACACTGATGGGGTGTGCCTACAGAGATGTTTTGGTTTAGTTGGAACACACATTTCTTCTTTAACATTCTTTTTTTCTAGATAGGTATCGCTTTACCCAGTATCAGTTGCCCCGACCATGTTTGTAGCAGATGGTTGAATAAGGCCTTTTGGCCTTGTTCAGTACTGCAGTGTGTTGGGGAAAGCCATGCTGATCTACACAAATGAGCAATTTCTTGAATGACTTGGCTGTGGAGATGCCTTCCCTTGGTAGTTCCAGGCAGAAAGCACATAGCTAATTAGCATATGCCTCTCCCCCCAGAGTATCCCTTTAGCATTTAGCATGGCCGTAGGGCAGCCCTTCAAGGTGCTGCACATCTTTGTGTTAGAAGACCATGTGGCATCATGTTGGGGTAGTTGCTGAACTGGGGAAATATACCACAAAGTGTACACAGGGGTGTATACATCACAGCACCTTCTTGAATTATCCTCTCTAATGTCAGAGAAATTAACAATTGTGCAGCTCTTTCAGTAATAGGCAAAAGTTTATTTTTTGACTTGTTGAAAAGCGGTGTTCATCCTAAAAACAGGAATGATATGACTTAGAATTTTACTTTCTCTGACTTTTAATGTATAAGTAGTTTGTGGGTAAAGAGGGAAAAGAAGGGGTGTCCATTCTGTAATCTGATATGAAGGACATTAAGGGGTGTCCATTCTGTAATCTGATATGAAGGACATTACTGACTATAGTTTTTCTTCTTTCAGTGGTTAGCAGTTGAAAGAAATGAAAAGCTGTTTAACTTGTTTTAGAAATTTGTCAATTTGAGATTCTGCATGAGACTGAGAAAGTAGATGCCCAGTTAACAGATTTCCTGAATATTGCTACTCTTCTGTAGAAATGATGCACCATTTGGGTTGGTGATCTTTTAAACAGTTAATTTTATGTAGTTTTTGTAGAATACCAAATGTTATAACTGTTAATCTTTTTTGTAGTAATACTTGACTTGTTTGTAACTAGCCAGTCCCTGATTGGCACGGAATCTTCTTGCAAGGACTTAGAATTTAAATAGTTTTGTAAACACTTGTAATGCTATCTGCATGTACAACATAACTCGTCTGGCCAGTTTGAAGGGAAATTATTAATTCATAATGAAAAGACTAGAGGAATCTAATGACCTCTGTGGAAATAACTTTGTAATCTTAAATGTTTCACTTTTAAAGATGTGTTCATTTCTCCTAAAAATTCTGTTGGGAAGGTAGTTTCAAAACCAATGGAACATGTCATCTGAGAATCCAAAATTTAAGAGGTTTTGTAGTAGCAAAAAGTAGTCCATTATATCCAAAGCCTTTTTGAGGTGTAAAGAAATTGTAACTGTGACTTTATTATTAATTACTTAGGTATATGGTTGAACAGTTAAAGAGAACATATAAGGTGTGGTACTATAGCTGGCTTAAAAGTATGTTGCCTATCTGTTAATATGTTATACCAGTTTACATATGCAGTGTCTAATTATACCCATAGGTCATTATAAGGGATGGGGTAACAAGCTTTTTCATAAAATTATTGCATGTTTAAGACAGAGTCATCATTTTTGTGGTAGAAGTGAGGCTGTATGTATCATTAAGTGGTTTGCAAAGTATATGGTTAAGTTAAGTATAGTCACTTTAAATGAACAGTTTGATGGTCAGGTTTTTGTGATGTGCCTTGTTTATCTATGATTTGCTTTAACCGTGAGGAATGCATTGAAAGGAAATAAAATTCAGCGTATTCCAAAATATTATGAAAAGGTAGACTTCATGTAGCAGAAGGAGGATTTGAAAAGGTTGTGTATTGGCATATGATGAGAAAGATATGTTTTGTTTAATTTCATCAGTCATTGTTTTGTATAAAAGTTGTTTGAAGGTAGTTTTGATGAAGACTTTATGAGTTCACTGAGTCCTGACTGTTTGATGGAACCATTTAGCAGTCAAAGATTAGATGACTGTTGTGCACTAGTATACATGACTTTAGCTACATTCGTTTGAAAAATAACTTTGAATCTTAAATGTTGATAATACATTAATTTTTTCTGAGTTATTGCAGTCAGATCAAGAATTGCCTCTTTGCTTTAATAAAGTGAAAAATGTGTAGATATCCAAGGGGATGATGAACCTTTAACATGTTTTGTTGTAACTGGATAACGTCTGAACTGAACTGAGATTAATACATGATAAACTGTTGATAAAAAATAATGGTGTCAGAATAGTTGTACAAAGGTACCTATTCTAAAGACTCAAGTTTGGTAACCAAGAAAGAATGTTTAAAACTGGGTATTCATCTAGAGCAAATTAGAAGTGAAGGAGGTCTGATAGTTTTTAGAGGCCTGATAGTGAACGTAGGGCAGTAGCCTCTAACATTGTCTTGTAGCACTAGGAATATATCTAACTTATAAGTGAAACTGATTATTAAAATGTTTAGAAATGGAATTTTGTTTGATTCAGGACTTTTCCAAGGTCATAGGCTATCAGTCTGCAAATTATTACAAGACTAACCAATAACCAGAGATCAGAATCAAGCACTGTACCTTGTACATGTGAGGGTAAGACCTTTGCCATTACTCCAACCCTCTCCCTTTTATCCCTACTTGTGTAAGATTCATAGCTGCCATTCCACTGAGCCATGACTAAAATGAGCTACAGTAGTTAGATATGCATCTCTTTAAATTATGAATTTGTGATATTTTGTTAGTTTCAGAATTTGTTGTAGAAACATTTGAAGTAACTGTAGTGAGGAGGGAATGGAATGTAAACATCAGCTAACAAAATATTTTTCCTAACTTTAGATTTAAGCATGTTCCTTCGTTCTGTTGTAAACATACAGACAATGCTAAATGTCAAGATCGGTGACTGTACAATAAAGAAAAGCACTATGTCGGGAAAACAATGTCAGCTACATTAAACAGCACAATGCATTGTGAGCAACACTAAGAGTGAAGCAAAACATTGCAAGCAACTTGCTGGCATAGTGTTTTGAGAACTGTTTGCAGATATGAACACAGGTTCAAATCTAGGTGTAGGAGGATTTTTTTAACTTGAAGTGTGGTCACTTCTACTTTGATATTATGATGCACATTATTTATTTTGTTGACTTTATTTAATTTCTCTATGTATTTAATTACTTGTTCATTTAGTTAGTACACCTTAACACACAAAGGTCTTTATTTACACAGTGTTTATTTATTTAATATACATTAGGTAACCTAATGTACTTAAGTTTTCTCAACTTATTGCTTTTCCTTAGTGTACAGAGTCGCTAATGTGGGTGTTCAACTATCTCTGTGCAATAACAAGCAGATCAAAATACTATGCTTCAATTTAAAGTTAGAAAGCCAAAATATTTGTATAGCTGCATATAGTAAGTTTTAGAATAACACTGGATCATTAATACAGGTGGCATTACTCTACTAAATGTACCAGTGAAAGGTTAGAAACTTTCCTTACTAAAGCCATGATACTGTTTCTACTCTTTAACCTTGCCTATTGTTTGTAAAGAAGGAAAGAATTAGCATATATTTTCAGCACAACTTACATTCATATAAACAGATGATAAGCACATTAGACTGGAAGTTCCAGCTAGTACAAAGAGGACTGTGGTTTACATGGCTATCACCTGCTTATAAAAGTAGTGTAGCTAAGACAAGAAAGAGTCTAGTGACTAAATATAGTAAGTAATGGAACTCTTCTGGGGAGTAATCAAACGACTAGTGTAAAGACTTATTTGTCAAGGTGGAGGCACTTAGAGAGAGATAATCCACCAAACAGACATAGAAAGTGATATGTAGCATATCGGAGTATGCTGTGTGCAGAGTATAGCATGTTGTCATTTTCATTTGAAATAAAAAAGGTGCCATAAGCAGATGAAAATAGTGCAGCTATTAAAAGCAGAGAAAACAGAGAAAATGAAGACTAGCTTGGGTATTAGTAAAACATTTGTACATTTGCAGGTATAAAGGGATATATATATATATATATATATATATATATATATATATATATATATATATATATATATATATAAAGTATAATGTACCATGGTTATTGCTGGGATGATAGTTACTACAAGTTATTGAAATAACTTTAATTTGGTAGTGCTTTGAATTATAAAGAAGTTATTATACCTTAGTAGGATCTATTGGATGTGGTGAGTGGGTGGGTATAGTGATGCAAAAAGGTACAAACGCTGGGGGGAGGGGGTGACTGGTGATGTGGTCAGGAGCTGAATAAAGCAAGTCACCAATCAGTTATTATTAATCATCCATTTGACTCTATCATGTTAAGGCTTTTATATATCTATCTATCTATCTATCTATCTATCTATCTATCTATCTATCTATCTATCTATCTATCTGTCAATGTGGGTATACATAGATTAGTCAAGTAAACCATACATTGACCTCCTAAGTATCTGTAACAAAAGGTTAATAAACTGAATATTGACACACTAACACACATGCATCATGAAAGAACTGTGGTGCATGGAATTCTGATGAAAACAAGAAAAACATTGTTTTTTTTTTTCTTTGTACTGGTAAATTTATAATGAATAATTACCAGTGAGTTTGATTTAAACGCAAAACATTGTTCAAACTTATTGGCAATTGCATTTAATTGAACCTAAAATCAATGAAAAAGTAATTGCAAAAACAGGTTACATTTGCAATTACAAAAAAAAAAAAAAAAAAAAAAAACAACTTTTGCACAGACCCAGAAATTAAATATACTAACTTCAAAGTTGCACAAACATGAAGAAAAAGCAAAAAACAGGAATTATGTAACAGCTGATGTAATGAACTTCGATCATTACATAATTTGTCCAACAGAACCACCACCAAAAAAACACCAACTTTTCAGCACAAGATGAAATACATGCGGCAATAACTCGGGGAACACTCATATATACATAAACACCTTATGTAAATAGGATCTACCATGAATGGCTAACCCACTTAACAAATTCTAAACATGTAAATGACTCAGTTCACGTTCCTTCCCAGCCATCCCACTGCAGAACCACTATCCAGTACCTTACCTATGTATACCTTATACAAAGCTACAGCCCCATCTGCTGCAGATAATTTTTTCAGTCTTATATCACTGATTACTTACTGTTTAGACCACAAACATTATTTATTTTATTTTCATGATGCTCTGAACAAATAGCAACATGATCAGTACTATTTTTATTTTGAGTCCTGATTTTAATATTGATTCTGTGTATTTCCACCTCAGGTATTATGCCAGTATTACTGTCAGTTTTGTTGGAAATTGACATTTTATTCATTGGCTATAAAGTCATTATTTAATACAGAATTACACCATGATGTTCTAGAGACAGAAATCTATACTTAGCAAATGAAGTCAAATATTTTTGCACCAAATATATCAACAATGTTTTGATACTTGTACCATAAAGGTTGCTGGTTCCTTTATTTAGTTTTGTTAATTTATTTATTGTGTTTTTGTTTAACAGGAAATTGGGTCATACAAGGCCTCTTTTCAGCAGAGGCCTAGGGAGAAAAGCTCCACATATAAAACACTTCATACATATTGAGTAACAGGTTAACAGTAGAGATATATACAAAAAAATACAACAGCTATAACTTATGGCACTTGTTGAGTGACAAACTATTCACACAAAAATATTAAATAGAACAATCCATCTTAATATGAATACACAAGCAGTTTAGTGAGAAATCATTTTGAAATTAGTTTCATAAGAATTGAGTAAACAGGTGCAAATGTTTTGAGAGAAAAAGAGGATGGAAATATAGAGAGCTATATGGCTAGCTAGAGGAAGTAAAATGTGGGGAATTTGAAGATAAGTGAGAGGATGAAAGCAAAGAAGAGTTATAAGAGATGGTAGATAGAGGTGGAGTATGAGTGTTTCGCATTTGTGAGGGTTACTTCAGAGATGAAGAGTATATAGTTTTTCTACTTTGGGTAGTTTTTTAAGGCATATATTAACCAGGTGTGGTACAGATACAGATCCTCATCATGTTTAAGTATTGCTTAAGTTGGGTTTTGAAATTGATTATTCTGTATGTGAATGTCAGTGACAGTGTCATAGAATTCAAAAGTTTTGAAACATGGTTGAGTATATCGAGACCATACCTCTCAACAGTACAGATGTTTGCAGAATCTCCAGATTTTTGCTTCATATTTTTGGTCTGTTTCTCATAAAATTGTGCTTTTTTGCAAATCACTGGCAAATCATTGAGGACTGATGTCAGAAAATAATAACATGCATTTGAGATTCAAACTTCATACCCTGCAGATAATTCATGCTAATGCAAAACCTGTTATTCCATCAACTTTCTAAGTTTCTAAGAGCAATATTTAAAAATTGTCACTATTTTTGGGCATTTGCCCCCCATTATTTATGACTTTGTCCAGATTTTTTACTGTAAGATGTTGAGAGATATGATTGAGACTACTGCATTATTGTCAGATTTAATGGCAATTAGAAAGGATTTGTAGCTTGAGAGCTGATTTCGGATACATGACTATTATTTATGGTGTTTTGGAGAGCTGAGCAGTTGTCTGAGTTATAGATGACTTTATGGCCTGTGATTAATTGTGAGTAGGTTAAACAGTGGGGTAATTCTAGACAGTTTATCCCTTTTTAAGATCACATGGTGGTGTGTTTTGTATGGGGCATTTGCAGTCAATTTTGCAATTTTGTTATAGCATATCTCTAATTTTGTCAGATTTGGTTAGGTTTGTAAGAATATGCAACACACACAGGAAAGATGAGCGTAAGTAAGTAACAGCAATAAATTTGCTAGCACTGTTTGTGAGATACTGGTTAGCCTTATATAGGGATCCAGGATTCATGTGTGTTTTTAATAGCTTAAATTATATGTTGGTCAAATAGTAACTGTCATAAATTAGGATGCACAGTGATTTAGTCTGAGTTACAGTTTTTGTTTTAATGCTTTTGGTTGAATATGCATGGAATGCATGTTTTCATCAGAATACTGTTTGAGGGTAAAAAATATTGGTTTTGTTTTATTTGAGTTTAGAGTAACTGGGAATCTACAGGTAGAAAAAACGTTTGAGTGATTTGGGAGAGTTGTGTGCGGGCTGATGAGAGATGAATGATTTGCATATTGCACAATGGTGGCATGGTTGGTCACTGTATGGTGTTTGTGAATATATTTAATAAGACTGGACCCAGTTTTGATCTCTGTGGTACTACAACTGAGACTAGCAGTAAGGGTGATAAATCTTGGTGCCC
Source organism: Protopterus annectens (assembly GCF_019279795.1). Classification (NCBI taxonomy): domain Eukaryota; kingdom Metazoa; phylum Chordata; order Ceratodontiformes; family Protopteridae; genus Protopterus; species Protopterus annectens. The sequence goes on from NC_056725.1 coordinate 1,474,150,796, forward strand.
TTTAAGAACTTGTTGGCTATCAGGTATATAGAAGTGGATCCACGAGAATAATTTCTGACTAAGGCTGATGGAAGCTAACTTGATGAGGGTGTTTTGGTGAGAGATTGTCGAACACTTTTGACAGCATAGTGGTGAATGTCTTTTAAGGATACTGGTGGTAATGGTGGGCAGCTGCATATAGGGGCATTTGAAGCACGATGCCTTAGTGCATACGAGATTGACGATCTTTGGGTTGGAAATGGGTTTGGGGAGTAAGTTATCTGAATTTACATAGATAGATACAAGAAGGCCAGAAAGAAGAATAAAGACAATCCACACTTACTACTGTTTTGTTTTTCCCTGTTGCTGAAAATTAGGATGAGTTACTCTGCTGTTTAAAGGCATTTTTTCATCTCCTCTGCCAAAGTCCAGTCTAGAAATGAATACCGCATACAGTACTGTAAAAAATCTTGTTGAAATTTGAATTTGTTTATATTGGACTGATAACTGGCTTTGGTAACAGCTGCATTTCTTTCCTGAACTTTACTTATTTGACAATAAATATGATTTTTTTCTGTCACAAGTCTGACTTGCCTGTCTGTTTTGTTTGTCACGAACAACCCTATAACAACAATATGCATTTAATTTGGTTAAAACTCCTTCATAACCTTACTAATGTTCAGTACTTTTGCACCAGATTTGCAAAATGTCTGGGACTTTTTGTATGGTACAAAGGTACTCAACAGCAAGTGTGGGAGCTCACCTCCTAGAGGCAGGAAAATAGTGCAAATCCAGTTCCTAAAAGTACAATTTTGCTAAAAAGTGAAGATAGAAGAAACAGCAACTGTGTGCATGTCTAAGGGAAGGAGAAGACAAAAAAAGGAAAGAATAATGGTGAAAGGAAAAGAAATGATGTTCTTGGATAAAGGGCTGGTAGAAGAAGAATTGGATAGTCATCTGTTGGGCCATAGTGTAAGCAGAGCTGGGCACATTGCATGTACTGCGAAGAACACTTTTGGCTAACATCAAAGAGTAAAATAATACTAATTTCATGAACTCTAATCGTACTCTGACTTAGGAATGGGGTCCAATCCCATCATGGTATTAGAAACCCAAAAGACTTGGAGAAATAAAAATAAATAAATAAATAAATAAGCAGTGATATTGATGAACTAAATGAGGAAATAGAGAAAATGTACACCAAAGTGTTAAGAATCAGTGAGATCCTAAAGGATTACATCAACAAAAAAAATGACAAGAGACTGAATGAAGTTGAGATAACCTTCTCAACCCACTCAGATAATGCAGAGGTGTTAAAGACAAAGAGAAGAAGACAGCAACAAAGGTGGCCATGCTAGAAGAATCTCGGCGGAAATACAAGAAAAGTTTCAAGAGATGGAGGATAGACTTAAGACATGGTAACTTGCAAGCAATAAACTTTCCAAGAGGAATAGAAGCCCGGGGTTGTCAAAGATATATAATTAAACAACTAAGCAAATGGATTAGCTTGCCCAAGGATAGCATTTTAATAGACAGAGCACATCGGGTATATGCAGTGCAGAGGCTGGCTTGTCATTTCCCATGCCCAATTCAATTGAAGGTCCTGATGTTTCAACTTAAAGATTGGCTGCCCACCTTACAGTAGAAAAAGTGGAAGCACCTGTTAGTAGAGGAATACAGAGTGTTAGTGGAGTAAGACTATACTTTGGGGACTGGCCTAGAAAAGAAAAATGCTGATTGGAAATTGTGTGTGTAGAAAATGCAACTCATCACATAGGTAGTAATCAGAGAGAACAGAAGAAAATAAAACAAGATTGGTGAACAGGAGGTTGAAGAATATGTAGGGAGGCTAAGATAAGCAATAACAAGCCATATATGGCTGCCTTCAGAGCATACATGAGTATAGAAATAGAGAAGGAATGTTAGTCCTAATGAACAGGAAAGTGAGACTACATTGAGGGACAGGGGTGTGGCAGTAAAAAGGTACTTTAAAAGGGGGGAAATCAGTAAAGGAAAACTGAGTTCACTGAATATGTGTCCCAGGCAGGTATGTCCCTAGCCTTAAGCAGCATCCTACTGTCACCCAGAATACAAACAGAAAATTATTGACTTTAACAATTGTCTTAGCTTCTGGTGTCATTCCAAGGGGATCCAGTACCTGACAGCCTGGGAGGACATGATTGACAGACCACATTGCTTTGCCAGAGATGGCCTTCATCTGTCTCCCATGGGCTTCAGACTTCTGGCAAAGGTGCTTGCCTCCGCATAGTGCCTTTTTTTAGACAAAGACATGAGGACAAAATTAACAATGTGAAAAATTCTTCTAAATGAAATTTAAAGGCAATGCTGCTAAACACTAGAAGTCTTAATATGAAACTACACTGATTGCAAGCATTTCTCACTCTGGAAGATGCTGACATTTGTGCAATCACTGAAACCTGGTTCAAAACTGTGGAGAGCACAACAGCCTTACCAGGTTACTCATCCTACCATACCTTCAGACCCAAATGGAGAGCTACAAAGCCAAAGGAGGTGGAGTTTCAATATTTATCAAAGACGTATATACCTCCAGGCTGGTCAAACAGTATAACTCACAGGAGACACTCCAGGTGCAGTTAACTTTTAACAAAACACCTATTCAAATCATAGCTAGCTACAGACCCCCGACCATGACTCAGGATACCCATTCCACCTATCTAGACTTACTTGAATCCATCAAAATTCAACTCTCTATCCTGACTCTGGGTGACTTTAACTACCCAACCACAAATTGGAAGACCTATTCTAGCCCAACGCAAAAGCCCACAGATTCCTCGACTTTTTCAATACCAATACATTAGATTAGCTGGCCAACACCCCCATGAGAGGTGAAAATATCCTGGACCTGGTACTATCCAGCATGAGTAGCCACCGTAGCATTCCTACAGTGTCATCTTCCTTGGTAAGATCCAACCATTAAGCAATTAGTTTCAAAGTCACCATCTTCCCTGACCCCCACCCCCCCTTGCCAGTGTCAAACAAAAACACTTTTACAAAACTGACTACAACCTCCTGAGAGCAGGTATAAGCAGCTTCACAGCCACTGTCCCTTCAGTTGGAACTATCACTAATGTCCAAGCCTACACCAAAAAACTATATAAACACCTACATAGCTGTATGGACTCAGCAATACTTGATGGAACCAAATCATCTTCCTGAAGGAAGAGTAAACCTGTCTGCCGGACAGCAGCAATAAACAAACAGTATAATAAAAGAAAATAATTGCTGTCCAGGAACAAGAAGGAGCAAATGTCAAGTTAAAAGCAATCTCTCCTTTGTCTGAACAAGCAAATAAGGTCACTGGTGAAAATCATCCAAGGCTAAATTTGAGTCCAAATTGGCTACACCCACTAAGGACAATTTCAGTGAAAACGTCATGCCCCTGTTCCTCCCATCAGTAAACCAAGACATCCCCAGCACCTGCCCCACTCCCCTCATCACTGGGGAGCAGGTCTTTAACGCCCTCTGAAAGGCAAAAAATACAGTCTCCATGGGACCTGACAAAATCCCTGGCTGCATCCTACATGAACTCAGGCAAGAGCTCTCAGCATCATTAGGCACCCTATTCAACCAAAGCCTGAGCACTGGCTTTGTCCCAGCCAAATGGAGGACAGACAAAGGTGGAGCATCCACCAAACCAGGCAATTATAGGCCTATCAGCCTAACTAGCCTGATCTGCAAGGCCATGAAATGCATTATTATGGACCTTATAAACAAATACACTGGCTACCTCCAAATGCTTGACCCCACATAGTCTGATTTTGTCAAAGGGGGATCACACCTGTTAAACTTGCTCAACTTCTTTGAAACAATCATCAAAGCATGGGTGAGGGAAAGATGGTGCACACCGCCTACATTACCTAGCCAAAGCCTTCAACACTATTTCACAGTCAGGCATAACAGATAAACTCTCCCAGCTAGGCACCAACTCATATGTTACCATATGGGTAGCTAACTGGTTCACTGATAGAACCCACTCAGTCAAAATAGGGTAAGCCACCTATAGTAGTAGACCCGTAACAAGCAGCGTATGCCAAGGATTGGTCTCAGGACCGCTACTGTTTGGGATATACTTTTTTGAGGTGCAAGCCAAAACCAGTGGTCTGTGGCTGACCATGTTTGCAGATGACTGCAAGCTGGGTGCTGTCATAAATTCTCCTAGTGATGTGAACATCCTCCAAGAGGGCCTTACCCAAACTAATGACTGTTGCCAGAAGCACGGCCTCAAACTGAATGCCAAGAATGGTATCATTATCCCCCTTTGGGGAAAATGGCATCCCCACTAATTATCACATTAATAACAACATACTAAGCATGTAATCAGTCGTGAGGGACCTGGGCACCCAGGTTGATAGCAACCTGACTTTTGACCATCACATTGCCTCAGTTGTATGGAAGGCTTTCTACATGGCCTACCTCATAAATAAAGATATTTCATCCAGGAACAAGGAGGTCATAACATCCCTGTTCTCCTCCCTTATCAGACCCATTATTGAGTACAATGCCCCCTTCAGCATGTACCTTGCCAAGCACATTGCAGCAGGTGGAGAGACCACAGAAGTTCCTGACCAGGAAAATCCAGGGTCTCAAGCACCTATACAGATAGGCTAAAAGCCCTTTCCTTCTACCCAGTCTCATACAGACTGCTTAGAGGTGTCCTGTGTCTGGCATACACGCCTGTCTCAGACCCAGCCTTGATGGAGTTGCTGCATATCCGTAAGTCAAATTCTACTCACGCAACCCACACACAAGGCCTCAACCTGGTCTGTGACATTAATAGAATTTGTTGGCGGGAAATATTTGTGTCACAAAGATTCCCCCATCTATGGAATAGACTCCATCTCCATGTCAAGCAGAGTATCTCACTACCCCTCTTTAATGAACCTGGACGACTAGATGGGAAACAAAAAATACACCCCTGGGATCCCACCTGTGTCCCTGCTGGACAAGGGAAACAGATGCTGACTTCGTGAAAACATGGGTGAAATTCCTGGCTAGTCTTATAATGGCCTCCAGACCAATAGCTTAGTATCATACTATGAACCTATGAGAGAACAACAATGAAGAGTCTAGAAAAATCTATAAGGGAAAACAAAAGGAATGAGATGAAAAGGGAAAGCTAGCAAATTAAGGCTAAATGTTAATTATTGTGAAAAGATCATAAGAGATCATAAATGAAGAAGTAGAAGGTAATGATAGCCAAAGAGTGAGGTTTGGAGGAAAAATGTATTGGCAACAAGAATAAAACTGAGATGAAAATAATATAAATATGCAGTACTTACGTATTATAGCAACCAGAGTCAGAGCAGGAGAAATGGCTCATTTGCTAGGGCTTCTCCTGCCGAAATATGTTGTCAAAGTTACTTGGGAAGTGTGTGTTTTGACAAGTGTGGAGTGGGGGTACAGAAAATGGGTTAGAAATCAGAGAAAGATTCCGGAAGTGTGTTATTGCAACCACATTCGGATCAGGAGACGTGGCTCATTTCCAAGCCATTCTCCTTCCAAAATATGTTGTGAAATGTACTTGGGAAGTGTGTGCCTTGACAACTGGATTCTGGAAGTCTGGCAAACTTATATTGACTAAATAATAAATGGTACAAGCAAATTAATTGAAGATCGAGTAGGGTACAAACTAGTATTCAGTTGGGGATGAAAACAGCAAAGAAAGAGAAGTTCAGTTTCAGTTTCTTTGTAAATGTGCATGTCTTAAAACCTTGCACGTAAGCATGAGGTCGTAATGGTGAAAGGTTAACCCCGTTTTCTTTAAGGCTGATCTTGACTTCATGGCTGTATTACACTTTTGGAAAGGATATTGCTACAGTCATATCTAACAAATTACCTTCACAAATGGGTAGGATGTACACTACATTCTGTGCTAATATACAGAAAACACCCACTGGAAAATGACTCCGCTTCGTAGCACCATATTAAGGTGCCATGAACTTTGGACAGTTAATGGTAAAGGTCGCCATTCTTTTAGACTTGGTAAGCACGATATGTTCAACTGAAAGTCACTGCCATGACAGACACTTCAGTGACACACACTTCTCAAGTAACTTTGACAACACTTTTTGACAGGAGAACAGCTTGGAAATGAGCAAGTTGTCTTGCTGTGAATCTGATTGCAATAATACGTAAGTACCAAATATACTTTCCAGGGGAGGGGAGATGCCACTGAGAAGAGAAGTTTGGGTAAGAGAATACATGCCATAAGAGAGCATACATTCTAGTGTTCAGGGAAGGAAAGAGATGAGGGAAGGAGAAAGAAGTTCTAATGTAAATCCCTTAGATTAAATATGTTCAGTTTCTGACACAAAATAGTTATTTAATTGGGAAAGAAGAATAAACAGGAAGAACAAATGAGTAGAGAGAACAGAGACTTATGGGAAAATACAGGAGAGGAAGAGGAAAGTGCCAATGGCTGCTATCTAGATTAGTCAAAGGATAAAAAATGGAGGGGAGGCAATAATAAGGGTACAGTAACAAAACTATTTACATGGAATGTGAATGGTCTCAGATAGAAGAAAAATGAATAAAACTGTACAATATATAACATTGGAGAATGGATATTGCAATAGTACAGGAGACTCATTTACAGAAATAGGAATACAAAGAATTAATCAAGAGAGGATTCAGGAAGGTATATCATGCAGTGGCATGGGACAGAATGCAAAAAATAGGTTTAATAACTGTAATGCGAGTAGGCACTAATTAGTATAGGGTATCACAGATTAGATGATTGAGTAAAGTTTGTACTTCTGAGAGGCTACGGGGGGAATACCAGAACAGCAATGGAGAATAATTCTTTATATCCTACCAGGGATAAGAAAGAAAGAATTGTGATGGAGGGGACAAAACATTCTAAGTTCAAGGACGGCAACTCTGGAAATGTGATTATGGGGGAATTTTTGCAAAATACACGGTCTAGAAGATGTTGGAGTAATTCCAGGGGCAGAAAGAAGACATATATATTTCACAGAAAAATATGGTAGGAGGTCATAGTTAGACAGAATATATGTAACTTAAAAAACACAAATATTTAATAGAGAGAGTGATCATGCACCAACACAAGGACCCTATCAGACCATGCACCAGTAATGATAAATGTAAGAGACTCAAAACTAATACAGAAGAAAATACATTGAAGATTATGTGTGAAGTGGATCGAAACAGAAAAATAAAGATGTAAACATTGATGGAGGTAGATATAGGTAAAAAATGCAAGAGAATCAGAATTAGATGATTGCAGCTTGACAGGGAGCAAAACGTGAATCAAGATTAAATTGCAAGAAAGAGGAAACTGTTGAGAGTGAATCTGGTTTCAGAAGTATAGACTAGGGAAAATCAAAAAGTTAAAGGCAAAGAAGAATTTTACAAGTGATATTGAGAAGAAGGAATTAGGAAACATTGAAAGTGAGATATGGTGCACATCGAGAGGTGAAATTAGACAGCAAAGACTCTACCAAAACAGTCCCAAGCTTCATAAAATGTTAACAAGTAAATGATGACAGCAAAAGGTGGAGAGATACATGATTCTCAGCAAACACTCCCAAGCTTCAGAAAATAATGAAGATATTCTCTCTTGGTTCTCATCCAATATAAGCAATGAAACTATACTCCCAGGTGATGTAAATATCAACTGGACTTCTACTCAGTCACCTACATCACCTCAGAATATAAACATATACAACTACACCCAAATAATTAGCTCTCATACCAGATTTAATAAAGATAACAACTCCAGGAGTATTCTGAACTGGACATTAGTTTCTCACCCCAGCTCCATTTCTGACAATGGCATCCTACTCAACTCCCTCAGTGATCATTTCCCTGCCTTTGCTCATCGCTCACCATCCTCCCTCCATCTTCATCACAACTACATCACAACATGTAGCTAAAAAAATTCAATCCGCTAGCTTTCTCTGACTAAACCATATGAACTAGAACCATGTAAAAAACCTCCCTCTTGACAACACTGTTACATACTTCAATACTACATTCAGTAACCTAATAGATAGCTTTGCTCCCCCCAGAACTAAAAGAATCAAAACCAAATCCACCTCTTGCCTAACTAAAGCAACTATTACACTCATGTATCTCCAAGATAAATCTTGGAAGCATTACCATAAATCTAAAATACCTAACACCTTACTGAGTATAAGCAACTTCGTAATAAAGAGAAAAAACAAATTCCTTTCGACGGAAAGTCCTACTACTCCAAACTTCAAAACAATCATAAATCCAACCCCCCCCAAAAATTTAGAACAGTATACCTACTCTCCTCTCTCCTGGCAAAAAAGACAATCCCTGCCCTGACCCTAACTCTCCAGATCACATCTTAGCTACTCAATTCAACTCTTTCTTTACTGATTCAATAGCCAAGCTCACCACATCATTCTCCAGTAACACTTCTACTCCACCGTCAATTGCACATCATCTAGTTTAGACCCACTGACATCAACACTACTCATCTCCTCCCTTTACCATACAACGTCTCGCTACACACCATAAAAAAACCTCTACTAAAACTAAAACCATGCTCTCATGCCCCAGACAACCTTCCATCTAACTTTCTCAAGCTAGCTGCAGATGGCATAGCAATTCCCATCACCATACTTATCAACCATTCAATCCAAGAATCATATGAACCCCTCCTCTGGAAGAAAGCATTCATCATTCCCCTCCACAAAGGAGGCAACAATACTGAAATCTCCAACTTCCATCCTATAGCCATCCTGTCCCCTATCTCAAAAGTCCTTGAAAAATACATACACTTGCAACTCCTTCCCCAACTCCTAGACAATCGACTTCTCTCTCCAACTCAACATGGATTTAGACCTGGACATAGTACTACCACTGCCCTTCACTCCTTCCTTGACATCATCAACCGTGGCTGAGACTCTGGCAACATTGTATCTACACTTCTCTTAGACTTATCAAAGGACTTTAATACTGATTCCCACAACCCTGTCTTGTCTAAACTCTCTCTTCTCAGTCTCTCTCCCTCCTCTAATAACTGGTTTTCCAGTTACTTTCTAATAGACAGCAAGCTGTCACGTGTAACAGTAGTGCCTCTTCCTTCCCTCACACTCCAACAGGAGTTCCACAAGGCTCAATACTGGGTCCCTTACTTTTTAACATCTTCATTAATAATTTCCATCACTGCATCCCTAATACCAAACTTGTCCAATACGCGGATTATTCCACCATAATTTGATATGCTCAGTCTCCCCCCAAATTCATGCAACTAACACAAGATGCCTTCTGTTGTACTGAGTCTTGGATGCTGAATAATCACCTTGCTCTCAATCCATACAAAACAAAAATCATGATCTTTACCCCATCTAAAAACACCTCTATCGATAAAAATTCCTTCTCCATAGTCAATCAGAATAAGATTCCCATTGAAATAGTCTCCCATACAAAACTTCTAGATGTTATCATTGATGAACATTTAAAGTTTGACATTGATATACAAACTAGTATTAAGAAAACACACCAAAAGCTCAGAATGCTTTATCATCACAGCCGTTATCTCACTGCCTCATCCAAACATATGCACTCTATTTCCTACCTCACCCCCTCTCTCTTGTATGGAACCCTCTCCTCACCAACCTTCAATCCTCCCTAAAGTCAAAACTGTCATCCTGCTACAATAAAATCTCTAAGTTTGCTACTGGGACCAAATCCTCCTCCCACCACTGTGATGCAGTTCACTCCTTGAACTGACTGGAACTCCTCCAGTATCTCTCTTACATTCAGCTGTTAACTGCTCACAAACTCATTTTCAAACCGTCTAATTGCCCTTCCCTCTCCTCCATACTCACCTTGCATCACCCTGACAGACAACTCAAGTTCAATAACCAGACCTCCTCGAAGTATACAAACTCTTACGTGCACCTGGGCAATTTTTCTGGACTTTCTTCCTCGCTCGTCTATGGAATTCACTTCCCCCCCAAATTTGAATCACCCAAAACCACTCCACGTTCAAGACCATGCTCCATTCCCATCTCTCTTCTCACTGGGAATGCTCATGCTCTCACTCCACCTGATCCCCTCTATAGCATTTCTGCTCCCCCATCCCTTTTTTCCTCCTTTCTCAAAACTCCCCCTAGTGACTCCCTTCATTTCATTTCCACTCCCTCTCCCTTTTTTCCTTTCTCATAACTCCCCCTAGTGACTGCCTTCATTTCATTTCCACTCCCTCTCTCTTTGTTCCTTTTTCATAACTCACCCTAGTAACTCCCTTCATTTCATTTCCACTCCCTCTCCCTTTGTTCCTTTCTCATAACTCACCCTAGTGACTCCCTTCATTTCATTTCCACTCCCTCTCCCTTTGTTCCTTTCTCATTACTCACCCTAGTGACTCCCTTCATTTCATTTCCACTCCCTCTCCCTTTTTTCCTTTATCATAACTCACCCTAGTGACTCCCTTCATTTTTCAACATTTGTTCCTTTCTCATTACTCACCCTAGTGACTCCCTTCATTTCATTTCCACTCCCTCTCCCTTTGTTCCTTTCTCATAACTCACCCTAGTGACTCCCTTCATTTCATTTCCACTCCCTCTCCCTTTGTTCCTTTCTCATTACTCACCCTAGTGACTCCCTTCATTTCATTTCCACTCCCTCTCCCTTTTTCCTTTCTCATTACTCACCCTAGTGACTGCCTTCATTTCATTTCCACTCCCTCTCCTTTTTCCTTTCATATAACTCACCCTAGTGACTCCCTTCATTTCATGTCCACTCGCTTTCCCTTTGTTCCTTTCTCATAACTCACCCTAGTGACTCCCTTCATTTCATTTCCACTCCCTCTCCCTTTGTTCCTTTCTCATAACTCACCCTAGTAACTCCCTTCATTTCATTTCCACTCCTTCTCCCTTTGTTCCTTTCTCATAACTCACCCTAGTGCCTCCCTTCATTTCATTTCCACTCCCTCTCCCTTTGTTCCTTTCTCATAACTCACCCTAGTGACTCCCTTCATTTCATTTCCACTCCCTCTCCCTTTGTTCCTTTCTCATAACTCACCCTAGTGACTCCCTTCATTTCATGTCCACTCCCTCTCCCTTTGTTCCTTTCTCATAACTCACCCTAGTGACTGCCTTCATTTCATTTCCACTCTCTCCTTTTTTCCTTTCTCATAACTCACCCTAGTGACTCCCTTCATTTCATGTCCACTCCCTCTCCCTTTGTTCCTTTCTCATAACTCACCCTAGTGACTCCCTTCATTTCATTTCCACTCCCTCTCCTTTGTTCCTTTCTCATAACTCACCCTAGTGACTCCCTTCATTTCATTTCCACTCCCTCTCCCTTTGTTCCTTTCTCATAACTCACCCTAGTGACTCCCTTCATTTCATTTCCACTCCCTCTCCCTTTTTCCTTTCTCATAACTCACCCTAGTGACTCCCTTCATTTCATTTCCACTCCCTCTCCCTTTGTTCCTTTCTCATAACTCACCCTAGTGACTCCCTTCATTTCATTTCCACTCCTGCTCCCTTTTTCCTTTCTCATAACTCACCCTAGTGACTCCCTTCATTTCATTTCCACTCCCTCTCCCTTTGTTCCTTTCTCATAACTCACCCTAGTGACTCCTTTCATTTCATTTCCACTCCATCTCCCTTTGTTCCTTTCTCATAACTCACCCTAGTGACTCCCTTCATTTCATTTCCACTCCCTCTCCCTTTGTTCCTTTCTCATAACTCACCCTAGTGACTCCCTTCATTTCATTTCCACTCCCGCTCCCTTTGTTCCTTTCTCATAACTCACCCTAGTGACTCCCTTCATTTCATTTCCACTCCCTCTCCCTTTGTTCCTTTCTCATAACTCACCCTAGTGACTCCCTTCATTTCATTTCCACTCCCTCTCCCTTTGTTCCTTTCTCATAACTCACCCTAGTGACTCCCTTCATTTCATTTCCACTCTCCCTTTTTCCTTTCTCATAACTCACCCTAGTGACTCCCTTCATTTCATTTCCACTCCCTCTCCCTTTGTTCCTTTCTCATAACTCACCCTAGTGACTCCCTTCATTTCATTTCCACTCCCTCTCCCTTTGTTCCTTTCTCATAACTCACCCTAGTGACTCCCTTCATTTCATTTCCACTCCCTCTCCCTTTGTTCCTTTCTCATAACTCACCCTAGTGACTCCCTTCATTTCATTTCCACTCCCTCTCCCTTTTCCTTTCTCATAACTCACCCTAGTGACTCCCTTCATTTCATTTCCACTCCCTCTCCCTTTGTTCCTTTCTCATAACTCACCCTAGTGACTCCCTTCATTTCATTTCAACTCCCTTTTCTCCTTTCTCATAACTCACCCTAGTGACTCCCTTCATTTCATTTCCACTCCCTCTCCCTTTGTTCCTTTCTCATAACTCACCCTAGTGACTCCCTTCATTTCATTTCCACTCCCTCTCCCTTTGTTCCTTTCTCATAACTCACCCTAGTGACTCCCTTCATTTCATTTCCACTCCCTCCCTTTGTTCCTTTCTCATAACTCACCCTAGTGACTCCCTTCATTTCATTTCCACTCCCTCCCTTTGTTCCTTTCTCATAACTCACCCTAGTGACTCCCTTCATTTCATTTCCACTCCCTCTCCCTTTGTTCCTTTCTCACAACTCACCCTAGTGACTCCCTTCATTTCATTTCCACTCCCTCTCCCTTTGTTCCTTTCTCATAACTCACCCTAGTGACTCCCTTCATTTCATTTCCACTCCCTCTCCCTTTGTTCCTTTCTCATAACTCACCCTAGTGACTCCATTTCATTTCCACTCCCTCTCCCTTTGTTCCTTTCTCATAACTCACCCTAGTGACTCCCTTCATTTCATTTCCACTCCCTCTCCCTTTGTTCCTTTCTCATAACTCACCCTAGTGACTCCTTTCATTTCATTTCCACTCCCTCTCCCTTTGTTCCTTTCTCATAACTCACCCTAGTGACTCCCTTCATTTCATTTCCACTCCCTCTCCTTGTTCCTTTCTCATAACTCACCCTAGTGACTCCCTTCATTTCATTTCCACTCCCTCTCCCTTTGTTCCTTTCTCATAACTCACCCTAGTGACTCCCTTCATTTCATTTCCACTCCCTCTCCTTTTTTCCTTTCTCATAACTCACCCTAGTGACTCCCTTCATTTCATTTCCACTCCCTCTCCCTTTGTTCCTTTCTCATAACTCACCCTAGTGACTCCCTTCATTTCATTTCCACTCCCTCTCCCTTGTTCCTTTCTCATAACTCACCCTAGTGACTCCCTTCATTTCATTTCCACTCCCTCTCCCTTTGTTCCTTTCTCATAACTCACCCTAGTGACTCCCTTCATTTCATTTCCACTCCTGCTCCCTTTTTTCCTTTCTCATAACTCACCCTAGTGACTCCCTTCATTTCATTTCCACTCCCTCTCCCTTTTTTCCTTTCTCATAACTCACCCTAGTGACTCCCTTCATTTCATTTCCACTCACACTTCCTTTCCTCCTTTCTCATAACTCACCCTAGTAACTCGATTTCATTTCCACTCCCTCTCCCTTTGTTCCTTTCTCATAACTCACCCTAGTGACTCCCTTCATTTCATTTCCACTCCCTCTCCTTTTTCCTTTCTCATAACTCACCCTAGTAACTCCCTTCATTTCATTTCAACTCCCTCTCCCTTTGTTCCTTTCTCATAACTCACCCTAGTGACTCCCTTCATTTCATGTCCACTCCCTCTCCCTTTTTCCTTTCTCATAACTCAGCCTAGTGACTCCCTTCATTTCATTTCCACTCCCTCTCCCTTTGTTCCTTTCTCATAACTCAGCCTAGTGACTCCCTTCATTTCATTCCCACTCCCTCTCCCTTTGTTCCTTTCTCATAACTCACCCTAGTAACTCCCTTCATTTCATTTCCACTCCCTCTCCCGTTTTTCCTTTCTCATATCTCACCCTAGTGACTCCCTTCATTTCATTTCCACTCCCTCTCCCTTTGTTCCTTTCTCACAACTCACCCTAGTGACTCCCTTCATTTCATTTCCACTCCCTCTCCCTTTGTTCCTTTCTCATAACTCACCCTAGTGACTCCCTTCATTTCATTTCCTCCCTCTCCCTTTTTCCTTTCTCATAACTCACCCTAGTGACTCCCTTCATTTCATTTCCACTCCCTCTCCCTTTTTCCTTTCTCATAACTCACCCTAGTGACTCCCTTCATTTCATTTCCACTCCCTGTCCCTTTGTTCCTTTCTCATAACTCACCCTAGTGACTCCCTTCATTTCATTTCCACTCCCTCTCCCTTTGTTCCTTTCTCATAACTCACCCTAGTGACTCCCTTCATTTCATTTCCACTCTCCCTTTTTCCTTTCTCATAACTCAGCCTAGTGACTCCCTTCATTTCATTTCCACTCCCTCTCCCTTTGTTCCTTTCTCATAACTCACCCTAGTGACTCCCTTCATTTCATTTCCACCCTCTCCCTTTTTTCCTTTCTCATAACTCACCCTAGTGACTCCCTTCATTTCATTTCCACTCCCTCTCCCTTTATTCCTTTCTCATAACTCACCCTAGTGACTCCCTTCATTTCATTTCCACTCCTCTCCCTTTGTTCCTTTCTCATAACTCACCCTAGTGATTCCCTTCATTTCATTTCCACTCCCTCTCCCTTTGTTCCTTTCTCATAACTCACCCTAGTGACTCCCTTCATTTCATACTCCCTCTCCCTTTATTCCTTTCTCATAACTCAGCCTAGTGACTCCCATCATTTCATTTCCACTCCCTCTCCCTTTGTTCCTTTCTCATAACTCAGCCTAGTGACTCCCTTCATTTCATTTCCACTCCCTCTCCCTTTGTTCCTTTCTCACAACTCACCCTAGTGACTCCCTTCATTTCATTTCCACTCCCTCTCCCTTTGTTCCTTTCTCATAACTCACCCTAGTGACTCCCTTCATTTCATGTCCACTCCCTCTCCCTTTTTCCTTTCTCATAACTCACCCTAGTGACTCCCTTCATTTCATTTCCACTCCCTCTCCCTTTCCTCCTTTCTCATAACTCAGCCTAGTGACCTCCTTCATTTCATTTCCACTCCCTCTCCCTTTGTTCCTTTCTCATAACTCACCCTAGTGACTCCCTTCATGTCATTTCCACTCCCTCTCCCTTTGTTCCTTTCTCATAACTCACCCTAGTAACTCCCTTCATTTCACTCCCACTCCCTCTCCCTTTTTCCTTTCTCATAACTCAGCCTAGTGACTCCCTTCATTTCATTCCCACTCCCTCTCCCTTTGTTCCTTTCTCATAACTCACCCTAGTGACTCCCTTCATTTCATTTCCACTCCCTCTCCCTTTGTTCCTTTCTCATAACTCAGCCTAGTGACTCCCTTCATTTCATTTATACTCCCTCTCTCTTTGTTCCTTTCTCATAACTCAACCTATTCACCTCTCACCGTTGTACTCTCCTCTAGATATTCCTACCTCTCACCTCATGAAACTTTGAGTGCATAAATGCCTACTCTCCGAATTATACTTATGTACTCCAAAATACTTGTGTTTTAATTTTGTTCAAAGCTATGTTACAACACCTTGCTCAAATGTTATTATTCTGGCTTCTGTATTACTGTGTTTTAGTAGTTTTTGAAAATTGTATTACACTTGTTAACTTTGTTAATATTAGCTTTGTAATAATTGTATATGGAGCTTTTCTCCCCGGGCATCCATTGAAAATGGGCTTATTTTGGCACAATGGGCTTTCCCAGTTAACAAACTGCAAATAAAAAATAAAATAAATACATAAATAAACTATGACAGCAAAAGGTAGAGAGATACATAGATAAAGAGATAATGTAAAAAAAAAAACAGAAGTGGCCCAGTTCCAGAAGACTTGTACTCAGCATACGTGACATTTACAGTGAGAGCAGGCTGAGAGCAGGTGTTTTGGAATCGGATTCCCGTAGTAAGACCGTTTAGAGATGGGTCTTAAACTGAAGTAAGCCATTTACAGAGAGAACAAGTTTTTCAGAATCAGGACAGACTTATAGTTAGAGCAATTCTTTTGTAATCTGGCCTGAGATCATAGAAATTAATAAGTGACCTAGATCAGATAGTCAGGGTGTTTATAGAATACAACAATGAGTTGCATAAGGCACAATAGGATGGAGAGGTCTGGAAGATAAGACTGGATGGGCTCTTGGAAGAAATAAAACTCCCTAGATTAACATTCGGAAAAAGGGAGATATTACTGAGATCCTTTATACTGCAGAAAAATAGAAAGGCAGATAATGAAACAGAAGGAAGGGAAATTACAAGGGTGGGATGGACACCCAATCGGGCAATGAAAGGAAAGTAAATGTGGTGTAAGATATTCAGCACAGTAATAAAACAGAAGAAGATTCTAGAATCTTGAATAAAAACTATTACATGAGGGAAGGAATTCAGCTTGCTGGCGATCATACAGACCAATAGCAATACTAAACCACAGCTATAAATTACTTGCAGCAATCCTGGCAAATAGATTATCTAAAGTGCTCGCTAAGTTAATTAATGTAGATTAATGAGGTTTTGTGAATGGAAGGTAAACATTTTACAATGTAATGCAAACTAATATGATACATGCTGAGGTGGAGAGAGAGAAAAGATGGCTCTTGTGCAACTAAGACTAGATGCTGAAAAAGCATTCGATGCAGTGCATTGGAGGTATTTGTGGAATCCAATTTATGTAATAGACTTCCCAATCAAATTTATTTTATTGGTGCAAGAAATCTATAAAATCTACAAAGCAGTAGACAAAACAAATGGGAAAGTCACTCCAACATTTGAAGTTAACAGGAATATCAGATGCAGCTGCCCACTCTCAGCCTTTTTGTTTGGCCATTATCTGGATTCTCTATCACTAAAAAGGGAATCAGATATAAGAGGATGGGAAGGCACTGGGAATGAAAACACCAAAACTGTGATAAGAGATTTTGGGCACAGGTGGACAGTAGTCTCTCCTTTGATAATCACATCGCCACAGTAGTCAGGAAATCCTTCTATGTGGCACACCTCATCACAAAAGGTTTCTCATCCAGGAAAAAAGAGGTCATTGTTCCCCTCTACTCATCACTCATTAGACCCATTATAGAGTACAACACCCCTTTTGGTATGTACCTCATGAGACATCTACAACAACTGGAAAGTCCACAGAAATACCTCACAAAGAGGATTACCAGCATCAAACAGATGCCCTACGCAAACCTTCTAAAAAAACTCCAGATTTACTCCGTCGCATATCACCTACTCAGAGGTGATCTCTGTCTAACATACAAAGCTATGTCAAACCCAGAGCTGTTGGACATGCTCCACTTAAATAAATCCCAATCCCTCCAAGCTACATGCTCTAGGGACGTAAACCTTGTCACCGCAATACACAGAACATGCTGGGGGGATAGATTCCTGTCCCAGAGACTTCCACACTCTAGAACAAACTACCTATCTATATCAAATAAAGCTCCTCATTAGCACCCTTCAAGAAAAATCTTGATGATTGGATGGGAATGGGAAATTCACCCCAGGGATCACCTTTGTGGCTGTGCTCGACAGGGGCATAGGAAAATAAATTTCTTGGGTGGCAAAAGCCAGAGCACCTTTTTGGCTAGACTTATATATGCCCTAGGGCCAATAGTCTAGTACCTACCTATGAACCTATGAACAGAAAATGGCAACATTTGCTGATGATGTCATCATAGGTTCACAGGTTCATAGGTAGGTACTAGGCTATCTGCCTGAGGGCATTTATAAGCCTAAATCCAAAAAAATATCCAGCACATGGGAAAGGTAAAAATATTTAGTAATTTAATGTAGCAAAACCCATAAATACAATAAAGCAAACTGGTTTTGGCTAAAAGATTATAGTCTTCTTCAGTGCAACAAAAATGTATTCAATGGGACAAACCCTTACTGCTGCTTATATATCTCACTGAGTTAAAGTGATCCATCAATTAATCTAAACCAGGACTTGCTTAACTCATTCAAGCCTGGTTTGAATAGAGCACCTAGCCTAAAAATCCAAGCAGATTCTCTTTGATTTAATAAATTATGCCTTGAAGCTTTACATGACTTATTCATATGAATTTTATCTATTATAGTAAAGGTGAATTTAGCAGTTTTATGTGTTAAAGTATGTTTATAAAGGGCATTGGAAACCCTTTTGTTTCTGATTTCACTTAAGTGTTCACTAATTCTGTGTCTGAAAGGTCTGGATGTTTGTCCAACATAAAATGAAGAACAAAAACAAGTGGCCAAATAAACTATCCACTCATTGCTGCAATTTCCAAAACATCTTATCTCATAAATTTTGGACACATTACAGCTAGTAAATTCCTTAGTATGGAATACATGTGTGCAGGCACTACAGTGACCACAAGAAACACATCCATATAGTATGTCACCAAATAGGGTTCTTTGTTGGCTAATAGATGGACAGTAATGTTTATAATGGGTCAAATAAGAATTTATAGTTCTGCCCCTAAGGTATGAAAATAGACATCTGGGGTTCAACAATTCACTCAATTTATCTTGGGCTAACAAAATGTCCCAATGATTATTTATGATACTTTTAATACTATTAGTATTGGTCCCAGAAGTAGTGACTAGTCTAACTGGCTGTGAAGAATGATTATCAGTCCAAATAGTTCTATCCTTATATTGTAACAATTGGCACCTGTCTATTTGATCAACCTCATGTAAAGTTCGAATAATAGGATCCTGATGATATCCCCTAGTGGGTAACTTATGGGTTAAATCTTCCTGGCAGGCTTTCAAAGTTTGTTCAGAGGAACAAATACGTTTAATATGTAGATATTGAGACTTAGGAATATTGTTGATGATATGGCGAGGATGATAGCTTGAGGCATGTAACAGGGTGTTATATTCTGGAAATTTTCTATATACTTGTGATTCCAGTGTATGATCCTCCTGTCTAGTTATAATAACATCCACAAATGTTATTTGTTGATATTCAATGTGCAATGTAAACTGAATGCTCCACTGGTTATCATTAAGGTATTGTATGAATTCATGCACATATTGTTGGTCCCCCCGCCAAACCATCCAACAATCGTCCAAATATGATCTCCAAATATAAAGCGTGTCCAAAAATATATTGTGATTATCATCATATATTAACTGTTCCTCAAAAAAACCCATTAACAGGTCGGCATAAATTGGAGCAAAAGATGCTCCCATCGCCATACCACGAACCTGCCAGTATGATTTTCCGTGAAAATAAAAAACATTTTTTGACAACACATGTTCAGTTAAGCTTACAAGAAGTGTGTTAAACCCAGGAGAAATTAGAATATAATTGTGATTTGTCGAGCCAGAACTGAATAGCCTGTAGACCTGCCCAGTCTTAGTAGAATGTTTATGTATCTTAGGTAGCAGATATAAATAGTGGGGCACGGGATCTGAAACCTTCAGTTGTCTACAGATTTTCTGACTAATTATGCCTTCCTCAGTTGCTAGGTATAGGAATGAATCAACTTCTTTTTTAAAATTCAGAGTTGGATCAACTACCATATATATATATAGAATCAGGGATCAGACAATTGATTTTCAGCCTCTCCCTGATACATATTCCAATCCATGACCACAACGTCACCTCCCTTATATGCTGACAAAATGACTAGATCATGATTATTACTAAGGTCCTGTAATGCTTGTTGTTCTGCTTTAGACAAATTATATCTAACTGGCTGATGTTCATGAGAAAAGTGAAGTTCTTTTAACACACATTCCCAGAAAACTGCAACATGCTTGTCATTGGGGGGGCTCAAAATTAGATTTTCCGAAATGAAAACCAGTAGATCCTTGAATATTTTGTGTATCTGAAAAAAATAATTTTCAAATTAAGTAGTCTACAAAAATCATTGAGTTCGTTGACCAAAGTGTGTTCAGGTACCACAAAAGTCGGCATAAAATTGAGACCCTTATTCAGTAATTTAATCTGTACATCAGACAATTGGTATGATGAAATATTGTGTACATTATTCAGTGAGATACAATCTTCTCCAACAGTTGTTGAATACTGTGTGTTTCTTTCTTCTATGTTTCCTATCCCCCATATGTTTTTGTGCCTAAAGGGTCTACATGAGGTTTCCTTTTAGCCACCGGAGATTCTTGGGTAGAAAGGGAGTCTATATCAGTGGCAGAGGATGAATCCTCCTCAGAAGTGCCACTGTAAACCTGTGCTGATTTTCTAAGTATTGATCTGGGTCTTTTCTTACGAATTAGTTGGTTTAAAACCAGAATCTGAAAATCACACTTTTTTGGGTAACAAAGGGTTTTCCCTTTTCATAATCTGTACTGTCCCTTGGAATTTTTGTGTTTTCTTCTTAACTAGCTGTTCCTCCAATATAGATAAATCTTTGGCCAAATTACTTAAATAGCCACTAAAGAAGGTTTCTGTCTCATAAATTGTGGCCTGGTCACAACTGATAGTAACCTCTCTTATGCATTTATCAATCATCCTTTCATAATATGCAATTAGGATGTCTACAAAAAACATGGTTGCTTTGTGTTGTGCTAAGGCCCAATCCTGAGATAACTGGTCATCTATCTGTCCCACCAGGGGTTGAATCCTGACTCGTAAACCTTGTGGTGTAATATCTTTAGGCTTATAAGCTTTAAATAATTTTACGTGCCAAATATTGGCCCTAAGTGTTCTCATATTTTTAGTCAACTTTTGAAATAATTGGCCACAAAGATATTGTGGTTCATCCTTATCTGCAAAGGTATTAGTAACATTGGATGGTTTAAAACCAAAAATCTCTAAATTATCTCTATCAGCTGATAAACCTTGTAATAGCTTAGTGAGGTCCATGATAACAACACAATTGTGTCAGCAGTTAAATGAATAATGTTCTCCAATCGTCAGTTATAAATCCAAATATTAACATATATCTGACCCAAATCGAATATTTATTCAACCATGAAAAGGAACAAACCAACAACCAAATTTGAAACCAATAGCAAACAAAACCAGATCAAAAACCAGTTGTATAAACCCATATTGTGAGTCACTGGATGTTGGTCCCAATAATTTCCTTTATTGCAAAATTTCGAAATATGTCACACACATTAAGTGTTAGTATCTCTCAGGCCAAGAATATAAAGATTTAGCCACCATAAAAGTTAATAAAGGACGACCTACATCTCTGCCACTCACTATTAACTGTTGGTGCAAAAAAGCAGTATAAACAGTTCCACCTAATCTAGTTCGTAATAAAGTTCTTAATAGGAACATATACTGGTGGATAAAAGGTGACAGACTTCGTCTCTTGACACCTTCATAACAAAATCATTATGCCCACCCAGGCATTAATTAGTATGTTAACCCAAT